>NC_138156.1:9063761-9323761 GCF_964199315.1 Orbicella franksi | reverse complement strand
ATAAATCAGTTTCTTACTACGGCTTCAATATTTTCTTTGACCAACCCGTTTCTTTGAAAAAGGGTGTCGAGTACCGTGTCGTGGCTTCTATCTCTGGGTCCAATTCTTGTTTTGGTCAAAATGGTCAAGATCATTTGCTTTGTTCAGGTGTTAGATTTAAATTTAGACCAAGTAGTTATAGTACCAATGGAACAAACGTTGAACGAGGACAATTTTCCGAGTTTCTTTTTACCGTAAAATAAATGCAAGTGTTTTCCTTTTAATTTTTCAACCATAGAAACGCTTTTTAACGGTTCAGGTCACATTTCTGCGTGGAATTTATTTGAACACTCCGTTTATCAGTGAGGACACTCGTTTTTGTTTTTGTTTGTTTGTTTGTTTGTTTGTTTGTTTGTTTTTTTATAAGAACGTCTCATTTTGGTGCTGAGGTTGAATAACGTTCTTATATATTTTTTTTGTGATTTGAGGCTGAAAACGTTCTTAAGGTGCTCTTAAATTTACTTGATATAAACTACTTCAATAAATCAGAGCTGAGAGAATTTAAGGTCAACTACTTGATAATACCTAAGACTTTATATCACCTGATGACTTTGATGGTGTGGAAGTTATTTTGGAACAGTTATAAGAACTGCTGATAATTACAAATTGAGATGTTTGCCATGCAATAAGAAAACCATTGTTAATGTTATACACAACATGCCCTTAAGTATTTGGGTTAGTTTACATTTCTTGTTACCCTTATTTTATGCTTGTCATATAATACATACAGATTAGCAAAATAAAAACGTTCTTAATCGACTTTCACCCTGAGGAATGTTCTTAGTACGTTCTTAAAATTGTGGTTAATATCAGCCTCAACTTTCTTATAAATAAAGGTTCTTATAAAAAAAAAAAAAAGAAAGAAACAACAAAAACAAAAAGAAAAGAGTATAGCTGGTTATTGTGAATGTCGAACAGAGCAAAGAGCCACTCATTTCCTAGATTCAGTCGGTCTGAAGCATAAATGAACAATGTTTTTATGTATATCATTGTTGCCAAGGGAGATTTCAGATTTGTTGTAACTTGCTAATGTGAAAATGGTTTGTTATCTATGTATATCGAGAAATTGTTCTGTATAATACATGTAACTGTGGTGATGTTAATGTTACCTAATAAAATTTGTACAATATCCTTTTATGGTAATAGATGTCCAACAGTAGCAATAAAATAATGAAAGAATAAAAGACGCGAATGCAGCCATACATAGTTAATGGAGGGGAATGGTTATGAAACTCGTCAAAGTTCTTTGTTGTATGTTTTTGTTCTCTTTTTTGGCCTTGACCGTGCACAAAACACAATACTTGTTTACTCCGCACTGAGGAGCTAACTAGTAGAAACGTGTTGGTTACGTAAGTCATGCATAGTGTATGAGCGCAAAACAAAAGATTGTGCACGGTCGTGGACCTTCCAACATAAATCTTGGCATCTTTTTCTCCTGCTTTAAAGTTTGCCGGACTTCATAACCAGTCCCCTCTCCTAACTATGAGCCATAACACTACTGGAAAAATGACCTGAGAAAATGTTTGGGCTCTCAACGGGCCGGATTCGAACCCACAACCTTTGCGTCACCGGTGCAATGCTCTACCAGCTGAGCTATCAAAGCCACATGAGAGCGGTCGTGTGTGGGTTCGGCCCTATATGTTCAGTGGACGTAATACTCGGCTCAAGTCCATGGTAATAGATGTTCAAGAGTAGCAATTAAATAATGAAAAAATGAAAGATGCGAATGTAGCCATAACACTACTGGAAAATGACTTGATATTTTTTTTTTTGTAGAGCATTGCACCGGTAACGCAAAGGTCGTGGGTTTGAATCCCGTTCAGAGCAAAAAATTTTTTTTCAGGTCATTTTTCCAGTAGTGTTATGGCTGCATTCGCATCTTTCATTCTTTCAATATCCTTTCACTTTATGGCTGCACGAGTTGTTTTCTGTTTTTGATGTCGTTTGTTTCCAAAGCATGTATTTTCCTGACCTCAAAATTAATCAGTTGACCATTTGTTTTAACAGCTCCAAGTATCCTTTTTTAGGTGCACGCAAGAACTAGTGAAAACCGAGGAACAATCAGAATTGTTGGTAAGTTTGAGTCTGAAAAACTTCAGAATCACCTAACTTCACTAACATTCAAAAGGACTGTATACTTCCTTGTCTACCTCGAGAAACATGACATCAAGAATTTATAACTAACAGCACTTACACTGGATGATTTAGTCAAAAGACGTAAGCCCCATTACACCTTTTTGTTGAAACATGTAATATAATAACTTCTGTGTTGAATGCTGCCAGCTCTTTGCCCCACCTCCCCCTTACGTCTTATTCTTTGAGCAACAAAGAGCCTCTTTAATTTCCCTTGCATTTTCCTCACATCTCACCAGATCACTCTAAATCACTACATACCTAAATCTATCACTAGATCCCTTAATAGTAAGTTGAGAGCATCATGATAGCTTATAAGACGACACAAAGCAATTGATTGTATTCGTGTGAGACTGAAAAATGTTTAACTGCATGCAGAGTGACTGAGTTGTAGAGTCCGTGTACGTACAGAGTGAGGGTAAATTCTTTTTAAAAAGAATATACGGGCGCTCTGCCAGTCTGTACTGTAAGAGAGGGGTTTCCTCAAGGAGTACGAGTGGTTCGACAGTTTAAAAGTATAACTATTATAAAATGACAGAGTCATACAGTCAGCATACTGAAAAAAAGAAATTAAACAATAGAATCATCTAGAAAGTATAACGCACCCATTCAATCTCTGATTACTACTGGTAAATTATTCATCAGAGAGCACACTGCTAAATGCTGGGTTCTCAAAACGAGATCGGGCGCAGCCAGCAAGTGTGGACAGGTTACTGCATAAGCGGTCATATTAAATTGAAAATTGACGCTACATCTATCTTCATCAATTTTATGGGGAAATGACGCGTTTCGGTTTTAGCGTTTGTTCATCATTGATCGGAGTGAGGTTGATAGTTTTATTTGTTATGTTATTCCGAGCAAGATTAAAGTTAGCAGAACTGTACATGTAGCCTACTTAGCTTGAAGCTGGTTGGATTTTCCACGCGTGTGCTTCTTCGGCGGCCGAGAAGCCGCGCGGGAAAATCGATCTCAACTTAGCCTGCGAACAGGCTCCCGGCGAGGAGGGAAAAAATTTTGGCCAGCGCGAAACAGAAGAATTCGGAGAGCAAAGCGATCGAGGCGTGGAGTCGCTTCGTTCGGGATCACTGGGAGCCTGTTTGCAGGCTAATCTCAACGCGGTAACTTCCCTTTCTCCTCGAGGCTTCACCTCCCCAGGCTTGGAAGATTGTTTCAGGCATTCGGTCAGTTGAGAAGCAGCATGAAGAAGGGAAAATAAATTTTTTAAAAACCAGGGTTAATCCTCTTTTTTCCAAATTGCTTGCCGCCTGTTTTTGTCGTTCTTACCTCATTCTCTCTTGCTCCTAGCTATTAGCGTGACGCGTGACAGGTTGGTAAATGAAATGCAAAATTTCTTCAACTACCGCTGTGCTGATTGACTTCCAGAAGCAACGCGTACTTTTGTAGCGTGGGGCCTGAGCCCTAATGACTCGCCGCGCTTGCGCCGTGTGTGCGTGTGTGTGAACGAAGCGTGTGTGCTTCGGTGTTGTGTTGTGAAGGCAAACAGTTTTCCTTTTCGTTCACGTTACATTTGGTGGCAGCGGTGGGATCTTTTTTTGTGAAAGGAAAGACCATGGAAGAAACTGTCAAAGCGTTGGAGGCGAAACTAGCCCAAATGGAAGCGAAAGTTGCCACGAAAAGCGAGAGTTCAGCACCTGCTTCGGCCAGCTCGTCCAGCTCAGCCAGCTCGCCCGATGTACACAGTGCACTTCGAATCAAGCCTGAAAGTTTCTCGGCTGGTCCGGGGGAAAATTGGCTGGCTTGGCTGAGGAAATTTAAAAGTATTGCGGCACTTAACAAGTGGAATCAGGAACTGCAATGTCAGATATTGCCGGCATATTTGAAGGGTCTTGCCGAACAAACGTATTACAGGTTACCGACGGGTCAAACCGGCACGTGGGTGACAGTCGAGCGGGCCCTGACAGATCGTTTTCATCCCAAGGAATCTCGTCAAGTGCATATTTCTACCTTACGGGCCAAGTCGAGACAAGCCAACGAGGATTTGCAGAAGCTGAGATGTGATATTTCTCGTCTCGTGGAGCTAGCTTACCCGGATGACCCCCCGGAAATTTTAAATCGTACCGCCAGAGATTTTTTTGTGGGTGCACTTACGCCAATAAGCTTGCATGAAAAAGTTTTGGACCTGGGCCCCAATTCCTTGGATGAGGCCTTGGCTGCTGCACAGCGCTATGAATCTAATCAGAAAGTCCTGGAAAAAGGAAGTGCCCGAGTGCTTACCACAAGCTCAGGAGAAGAAGATGGTGCCTCTTCAGCCAGTTACAGCACCTTTCAAACAAGTTTTGGTCCTGGTTCTCAACAGGGGACTCAAGAGCCCCCACCATGGGCAAGAGAGCTCTTTCAACAGCAAGCTGAAATTCTACAGAAACTGAAAAATATTCCTCATGCGGGACAAGAATCAAGTGCGGGGAGGCGTGAAGGTGTGGAATCTAGACAAGGCCCCAGCGCATGTTTTAAGTGTGGCAGCTTGACTCACTTCATCCGTGATTGCCCATCGCAGAGCATTCCATTTCAGGGAAACTTGAGAAGGGCGGGGCGCAACCAGAAGTGACCCCGCCCGGACCCTCTCAAGGTGCATTTCTGGACTGCGAAGTCAATGGTGTCAGATGTCGAGCTTTATTGGACACTGGTGCTCAGGCTACAATTATCAGTGACACACTGTATCATCGTGTTAGGAGCCGTACGGAGAAACTCTTGACTCAGCAAAAGCCCGTCCTTGGAGCTAACAATATGCCACTTGATATCCTGGGGTCAGTAAAGGGAACACTTAAGCTCGGTGGTATTGTAGCGCAACACATGGTGTTTGTGTGTGGGGACCTGGCCCCAGAAGTATTAGTTGGCATAGATTTTCTTAAGACCCACAGATGTGTGCTTGACTTTGACACTGAGACTGTCAATACTAAGGAAGGACCCAGCAAGATGGTCTTTGGGCATCTTGACAAGGTTTGCAGAATCACAGTGGCCGAAACCATAACGTTGTTACCAAACATGGTTGCAGACATACCTTGTCAGGTACAGGAAGCAAATGGCTTAGATGAGTTAGTGGGTGTGCTGGAACCCTCCGACAAGTTCACAGAACGATATGCAGCTGGAGCATTTCGAACCGCAGTAACCATCAAGGGTGGCCGAGTCCCGGTTCGAGTTTTCAATCCATCCAACCAGCCAATAAGGGTCTACAGGTGCAGTAACATAGGAAGTCTCCACCCATTGGAGAGTGAGTGGGAGTCGTCCGAAGAGGGCCGTACAAGTATGGGATACAAAATTGTCTCTTCAGTTTCCTCTGAGAAAGATGCGAGTGTTCTACCTGGAGTTAAATGGTGCAGTACAGTACACATGGAAGACTTTGAAAGCTGCTGCAAGTCAATGGAAGAACTATTCCCAATCAACTGCGAGTCACTACCTGAGGAAGAAAAACGCCGGCATTACGAAGTATTGGCCACCCATGCTAACTGTGTCTCGAGAGGACCGATGGATTTAGGTACTGCAAAGGGAGTGCAGCACACCATTGACACAGGTTCCGCACAACCAATCCAGGTGCCACCCCGTAGAGTCCCTTTTCACAAGAGAGAAGAAATGCGTCGACAAGTCGACGAGATGCTGGAGGCTGGGATAATAGAGCCTTCCGAATCTCCATGGTCCTCTCCAGTTGTGTTGGTAGCCAAGCCTGACGGCAGCCAGCGTTTTTGTGTGGATTACCGTGCTCTGAATTCTGTAACCAAACGCGACCTGTATCCGCTTCCTCGGTGTGACGATATATTGGAGAGCTTGGCGGGAGCGCAGTGGTTCTCCTACCTTGATCTGCTAAGAGGGTACTGGCAAATAGGCGTTGACGTGGAAGACCGTGAGAAAACAGCCTTTGCGACCCCGGATGGCCTTAACCAGTTCTGTCGATTGAGTTTTGGTCTTACAAATGCACCGGCTTGTTTCATGCGGGCTATGCACATTGTCCTCAAGGGTTTGTGCTGGTCAGACTGTCTAGTTTATCTAGATGACATCATAGTCTTTGGTCGAACACTGGAGGAACACAGGGAGAGGCTCGCACTTGTTCTGTCCCGCTTGGCAGAAGCTGGCTTGAACATTAATCCTAAGAAATGCAAGCTGTTGTCTGATCGGGTGGTTTTGCTAGGTCACGTCGTGACTCGGGATGGTATATCTACTGACCCAGAGAAAATACGTGTAGTAAAGGAGTGGCCTGTACCTTCAGATCCCCGCCAGTTGAAAGCATTCTTGGGCACAGCTGGATACTACCGACAGTTTGTGCCTAACTATGCCCAGGTTGCGTGCCCGCTGTACAGAGCAGAATAGAAGGGAGATAATTTCACGTGGTCAGCCGAATGCCAGGAAGCCTTTTTGTCCATTAAACGCCACTTGACAAATGCCCCAATACTTGCTTTCCCACAATTGGATGTGCCGTTTATCCTGGACACCGATGCCTGTGACAGTGGGTTGGGGGCGGTGTTATCACAGGTTCAAGGTGGAAAAGAGCGTGTTATAGCCTTTGCTGCGCGTGCACTAACAAAGGCAGAAAGGAATTACAGTACTACCCGGAAGGAACTTTTGGCCCTTGTGTGGGGCTCGGAACACTTTGAAACATATCTCTATGGGAGACGCTTTCTCGCCAGAACTGATCATAATGCCTCAGGTGGCTAGGTGGCTTGAACGGTTGAGTGACTTTGACTTTGAAGTGAAGCATCGCCCTGGTAGTTCGCATAACAATGCTGATGGTCTGTCCCGTCTCCCCTGGGCCGAGCAAGAAATGGTGCACCCTGAAGTGGGGAGCGATGTTGCGTGGGTCCAGTCTGTGAGCGTGGATCCCCTTTCTAATAAGAGCATTCAAGTGGCTCAGAGTCAAGATGAGGTCCTTTCTCAAGTCGTGAAGTGGCTTGAGGTCGGTGTCAGGCCTCTCCGGCGTGACGTTGAGGACGGTGGACGCAAGCTGCTGTCATACTGGTCACAGTGGAACCGGCTACTTGTCAGGGGTGGTCTGGTGTTCAGGCGCTGGGAGGATGAAGAGACGGGCCAAGAAACTCACCAGCAGCTTTGCTTGCCAGAAAGTCTTGTCCCGAAAGTGTTGTACGCCCTTCATGATGCTCCCTCTGCAGGCCACCTTGGTGTGACGAAAACCATAGAGAGAGTGCGGAAAAGATTCTTTTGGCATGGCTTGAGGGAGGATGTTGAAAACCACGTCAAGAGGTGTGGACCATGTGCTGAAGTCAATGACCCCCCTAAAGTGCCCAAGGCTCCCTTGATCAGTGTCAAGTCAGGCCATCCTCTGCAGAGAGTAGCTATTGACATTGTTGGTCCTACACCAAGGTCTAGCTCGGGCCATGAGTGGTTGCTTGTGGTCTCAGACCACTTTACAAAATTCGCCCAAGCGTTCCCGGTGAGAAATACGTCAGCAGTCACGCTTGCAAAGAAGGTGATGGATGAGTACATTTGCCGATTTGGATGTTTTGAGAACTTACACTCTGATCAGGGTGCTAATGTCGACGGAGCAGTCTTCCGAGGACTGTGTGACTTGATCGAGGCAGCTAAGACACGGACAACACCGTACCACCCCCAAGGAGATGGCCAGGTGAAGAGGCTGAACAAGTCCCTCGTAAAGATCTTGTCTAAGCTAATATCCGATCATCGCCGCGATTGGGCAGACTGTGTTCCAAAGGCCTTGTTGGCCTATAATACCAGCGTCCATGAGTCGACGGGATTCAACCCCTATCGCCTAATGTTTGGGAGAGAAGCCATCTTGCCTTTGGATGCTGCCCTTAAGTTAGAGACCTCGGCGTTTCCCGGGTCAGCGAAAACATATCCGGAGTATGTTGTTCAGCAGAAGCTTCAGGTGGAGGTAACAGAGCAGCTAGTGAGAGAAAACCTTAAGCGAGCACAGAAATCTCAGAAAGCCTATTATGACACCAAGTGCTATGGTCAGCGGTTCCATGCTGGAGACCGGGTGTGGTACAGAAACCGAACCAGGGTCAGGAGGAAGAAGTTCCTTAAGCCTTGGTGTGGCCCCTGGAAGGTCATAAAGGCCTTGTCTGATGTTACCTATCGTATTGAGGAGGAGAAAAGAAAGCCTGGAAGGCGTCGGCAAAGGAGAGTGGTCCACTTCAACTACTTGAAACCGTGTCATTCTCCCCCTCAGGAGACTCTTTCTCCTTCATCGCAAGAGCTCAGTGGCCAGGTGCGGAGAACGCCAGTAAACTCTGGCGAGGTTGAGTTGGAATGGTTGGAAATTCCTGTTTCTCCAGTCACCGAATGCCAGCCGGATGCTCGCGAGGATACTAGTGTGCTGATTCCTGCTTCTCAAAATGCTGATGTCCCAGATTCTCCAGTCGCCGAAATTCCACATCAGCCCGAGACTCCTGTGGAGAGTAGCTCACCAGTTGCTGATCCGAGTCAAAGACCGAGGCGTGAAAGGAGAGAGCCACCTTGGCTTAGAGACTATGTTAGAACAGTTGTGTCCTAGCCAGTCTAGCCCATGGACTTTGTTAGAACTTTTACCCGTTAAAGTTACTGAGTTCAAAGGAACTGTTCCTGCTCTTAAGTGGCGGGGGATAGTGTAGCGTGGGGCCTGAGCCCTAATGACTCGCCGCGCTTGCGCCGTGTGTGCGTGTGTGTGAACGAAGCGTGTGTACTTCGGTGTTGTGTTGTGAAGGCAAACAGTTTTCCTTTTCGTTCACGTTACACTTTGAGAAAGATCGAGAGCTGAAAATCGCACCATTTTTACCCAGAGAGCCATGTCTATCCTCGCAAAGAAAAGCTGGCAAACAGTAAGACCGACTATCAGAGAAAGAAGCAAGTTTATGTTCAACAATGAGCTCTTCAGTGATGTGAAGTTTGTTGCCCGAGGACCCGAAAGTGAAAGTAAACAAGTGATTCCTGCTCACAAGTTTGTGTTGTCGATTAGCAGTCCTGTGTTTGAAGCCATGTTTTACGGTGAGCTGGCCGAGACTAGAGGTTCTATTGAACTGCCTGACTGTGACTGCGACAGTCTGTTGGGGTTTTTTTGTTACATGTACAGCGATGAAGTGAACTTGAGCGGAAGTAATGTGATGGGAGTATTGTATTTGGCGAAGAAATACATGGTGCCTTCACTGGCCGATAAATGTTCGGAATATCTGCAGGATAACTTAGATCCATCGAATGTCTTCGGTATCCTGCCACAAGCACAGAAATATGAAGAGAAAAGCCTGGTCGATCAATGTTGGAAAGTGATCGATGAACAGACAGAAGAGGCTGTGAAATCTGATGGGTTTGTGACAATTGAAAGAGACTTACTTGAATCAGTGGTCGAGCGTGACACTTTGACTATTCAAGAGATAGAGTTGTTCAAAGCAGTGAATTTGTGGGCGACAAAGAGATGTGAACAACAAGGCTTAGCAACAGATGGAAGTGAAAAGAGAAAAATTCTCGGAGAACGGATTGTAAAAGGAATACGTTTTCCGATTATGAAGCAACATGAATTTGCCGATGTTGTTCTTGACTGTAAGATACTAACACCTGACGAAGCTTTCAGAGTTTTTAAGTTTTTTAATTCAGTTTTAAGAAGTCCAGTGGGATTTCCTGAGGAGGACAGGACTGGTTTACGGGAACTGTTTCAGCGTTGTTGCAGATTTCGGTCGGTTAAATACGGTGACTTAGGTTATCCTTATTTACCAGCTAAAAAAGACTGTCTTTTTCTTAAAGTTAGTAAAGACGTTCGCCTCCATGGCTTAACCCTATGCGGTAGCAAAAATAATAAATATTCTGTTACTCTGCGCATCAATGATTATAGCAAAAATGAATATGTCGTTTCCAAAACAGGAACTTTTTCTTCGGAGCTCATCAAGGCAGAACGAGTTTCCTATTGCGGCGTTTACATTTTCTTAGAACCTGCTGTTATCATTAGGAAAAGTTGTTTCTACCGTTTCGAAGCTTCCATCTCCGGTGCTAATTCTTGTTTTGTTCAAGATGGTAGAGAGTCTGTGTCGTGCTCAGGGGTCACCTTTAGGTTTGAGAACAGTTCTGAGAGTACCAATGGGACTAAAGTTGGACTAGGGCAATTTCCAGAGTTTCTTTTTACTTTAACATAAATGGTTCTTAAATGCGCTATGAACCTGGGATTTTGATTAGCATTCAGGTTTTAATTACATTGCCCAGTTCTTGTGAAGTCATGTAAATCTAAAGAATGGGCCAAGTTGGGTGACAGTTTTCCATGCTCAGTAATAATAAATTGGGGTGTTTGTGTTGTATGAAATAAAAAATGAAATATAATAGACAAAAGGACAGCAGTGACAGATTGCAATCCCTCTTATAATGATTTTAGAATATTGCAAGTTTATACTTCTTTGATTATTTTCATAAGATTTATTAAGTAATTTCCATAATAGTAATAGTAATAATATGAAATATATTTCTCATTTTTTTGATTATTAAATTCAAATTAAATGATATTATAACTCTGTAAGTTACAGTTGACCACAATTCTAATTATGTATCTATAAAATCAAGCATTGTGTTGCTTTTCTATAGACTCCCTCATCACCTATATTTTAAGAATCAGTTTAGATGTGAGCATATGTATTATATATATATATATATATATATATATATATATATATATATATGGTAGTGTTTTGTAAACACTGGCCTAATTATGCAGATATCATCAATTGTTTCCTTTCTTCATCATCTGTGTAATTGAACTGAGTAAATGAATAACTTAAAAAGCTATTTTCATTACATCATTAGTTTCTAACCTATTTTATAGCTTTCCATGATGATTCTTTGAACTATTTAGCGGTTTCTCAGATTGTTTAGTCACACCTAGGTACAGGTAACAAGACGGTTCCCTCACCTTACACTATTTCAAACTCATTTGTCTCCTGGATTAAAAAGCTTTGATCTACAGTTGTTGACAGCCTAACATTTCAATTCCCAACTTTTGGAGTTCCTCCAATCAAGATATAATGGTGGCCTTTTAACAAAGTGTTCCCCATAAGAAGCCACAGAGGTTGACAAAGAGATGGTCTTAACTTGTTACAAACGTGATGTGTTTAAGCAATTTGCCCATTGTAAACAGAGGTTTGCTCTGCATATGAGTGGTTTCAAGATTGCTCTTGTGACGCAAAGAGAGTAAATCGACTTTTACTGAAAACTTAAAAAACCCTTACCTTGTACGTCCGAGAGTTAAAATATGATAATACTGTACGTAGCAGTATACAATAATTTGCTTAGTACCCTTCTGATTAATAGCCCTTCCTTGTTAGCTGCTTTATCATATAATTTCCAAGTCACAAAGTGCAATTATTAAAGGTGGAAACTGGCTGCATGCCATCTTTTGAAAGCATGAGTTTTCTGTGTCAACCTGAGATGAACTGCCCATATGCGCTGAAATGTCCAAATTAACAAATGTTAAACGCCATATCGTGCACTATTGAGTTATGGATGCACGCGGGAGGTTGCTAAGCACGAAAGAAGCATAAGAGCGCACGAGGCGATAGCCGAGTGCGACTCTAGCTTCTTGAGTGCTTCAGCAAACCTCCCAAGTGCATCCATAACTCAATAGTGCACGCTATGGCTCTTACCATTTGTTTTATAACATAAAATTGAGACATTGGAACAACAGAAGTCCTTTTATTGAGCTACATCACCAAAAAAATGTTCGTGTAGTCTTACATGACAAGAGAAAACAAGCGCGGGAAAATTCATTCATGAAACCGACTGCACACCAGTAACTCGATAAAGTGTCATCTTCAGACAACTGTGAAGACAGTTTCGCATTCCTGGCAGAAGGACGTCGGTCATTACTTTGGAAACAATATAATGTCTGTCAAAAGATTTGCTTTGTAAACATTAGCACACACGTCAGCAACGTACACCCATGGGCAAATAGTAGACGCTAAATTAACCAATCAGAGCGCGCGCTTTGCTTTAGTTATGTTATAAATCCTCTTTGAAAGCACGTACACTAACTAGTTATTATAAAACTACGCTGAGTGCGAGACGCGTGTTAACAATATCAGAGAAACTTCAGAGTTCCTTTGTTGTAATGATATTTGGGACCACTGATTTTCAACAACTTGAAGTATACCCACCAGTACATCTCAAATAATGAATCCTTCTTACTCTAGACACGGGGCAGTAAGGTTCGGCAATTAACAGTCTTTAATTGTAAGGGAGAATCAAGTCGAAAGGCCTTGGCTTTACTTCACCTCTTGTTGAACAATACACGGCCCAAGTGCTGATAACTGATTTTGCAATCTCCCTGTCCTCTCTTTGAGTAACGAAGAGCTCAGGCTTTTTTACAAGTAAGAAATATCTCACCTTACTTCGTCCTCCTGCCATATCCGACACCAGCTAGTCCTGAGTTTTACTGAAGTTACTACCTCCGCCTTACTTTTACTACCTTCTTCCTTTATTCCAAATGGTTTTCTGTCACTTTTGTTCGTGCTGCTCTCCAACAATACCTCATTCTGTCTTGCCCCAGCTATTAGCGTGACGCGTGACAGGTTAGTAGATGAGATACAAATTTATTAGGGACTTTCATACCGGGAAGCCTGGGTACTAGTCTCGCGGTTTGTAGGGACAACAACAAATATGGCGGCAGTGTGACAAGAAAGACTGGTGAGGTGGTTTTGTTGTTCAGCATTCTGTACCAACAATTTACGAACGCGAAGTCCTCAAGGGGAATCGACCAAGTTTTATCGTTTGCCCCGTGACCCTGAGGTTCAAGCTGCCTACACCAGGATTCTTCAAACGACGGGTATAACCTGGCATTCTGGCTATAGTTGTGCGGAACATTGGAGCCGTGGATATAGAGTGAACGCGAGTGCTGATTTTCCTGACATCCCTGCCCCAGCCTCTCAATTAGTGACACTGGAAAAAAGCTTAAACAGGCGAAAGCTCAACTGGAGAGAAAAGCAACAAAGCCTGCCAAACGAAAAGTAAGTAGTCTCGAAAGGAAACTTTTTCTGGCCAAGCAGTGTTGTGTCGTTTCTGGATCTAAAAAAAGAGAAGCTCCAACAGAAAGAGATCAGCCAACTGCTCAAAGGTCATGGAAGTTATCTAAACGACAGTTATCTACTCGTTTGGGTGCGTTCGAAGAAGATAAGCAGCTATTGACCAAGCAGCTGACTAATGCTCAAGACATAGTTAAAAAACTGAGGACTGAAAATCTCAGTTTAAAAATTAAATTGCGAAACATGGAACAAACCCAGCAAAATACTAATAAACAAAATGAGGAACTAAAGATTGCGGTAAAAAGGCTACAACAAGGGCAATTTAGCTACTCCAATCTCATTAAGAAGCCAGATACATTTAAGTACTTGTGTGGATTATCTGTTGAACAGTTCAAAATGATAAATTACTGAGTTTGGTTAATCTGTGCACCCTGCGTAACAGACGGTTACAGGATATGGCTGTTTTTATGTACAAGACAAAAAAAAACACAATTGTCCGAAATATATTGCAGACCTCCTCCATATGACAGACACCAAATATTCACCGAGAAACAAAGAGTTTGCCATGCAAAGATTTAACACGACTACATATGGCAAGCATTCCATCAGATACATTGGCCCAAAGTTATGGAGTCTAATACCCAAAAATATAAGACCTTCCTGCATTATCTGTATTTAGGCAGCCTATTAGAAAGCTTGATTTAAATTCCTTACTGGCTGATGCTCATTGTTCTGATTGTATTTTATGTCATACTTAATAGACACTTTAGTATTTTATAAAGTCTATTTTGTAAATAGTTCTAAGCCACACTCAACAATCATGCACAGGTAAATAATCTCATTAATTTCATACTCGTTTTATCAATCGTAAATAGTTTTATTAATTTTGATTTATTTATAGTGTCCCCATTTAGTGGTTATTTACTGCTATTTTAGTTTGACACTTAAAGTGCACCTAACCCCAAAAATTGTTTTTCGCTAAAACGAATCTACTTATTATTTGAAATAGTTCTGCGAAAAAATTTTTGAATTCCGTTAAATCCTCGATTTTCTGTGCCACGACGAAATCTCGAAAATAGCTCCAAAACACCGCCACCGAGTTTGAGGAGAATGGGTCCAGCGGCTCCTGTGACGTCTACCCAGGAAGGTTGGATATCTCATTTCCTCTCATTTCCTTCAGGATGGTGCAATACACATTCGAAAAGTGCGCAGAAACGCCTTCCAGAGGTGCTATCGGCTGTTGCAGCAATATTCCAGATTTAAAGAAAGATATACTGTACAATTTACTGACGATGATCGGCTAATGGTGCAATAAAGACGTAAACGATGGTTGATTTTGTCGAACCGAAACAAGCGAACTGAATCTGTGAGAACCATTGAAGAACTCTCACTGGAATTTGTTCCGCAGACTTTCGAACGCTATTTTCATAAATTTTCTGCGTAAAGCTAACCAGCAATTTGTAGAAATACTACCTACAACCTATATCTTCCAATCCCGCAATATTTATAACATAACCGGCAAAGTTGTGTGATCCGGTCATGATCAAGAAGCGTTATACTGATATGTAAATAGATCGCAACTGTACGCCGCTAACCAACACTTATTTCTCTTTCGATTTAGATAAAAGTCGAAGATTAATCCTCTAGAATTACATGATAACAAAATTGTTAGACTCACAGAGTTTTTCGAAGGTTTGGAAATCAGCAGTGCGACAAAGATTCTGTGCAATAGCGTCGAAAATATGACCGCGTAACATTATCTGCGGACCGCTTAGGGAACAAATCCTTTTCGCTTATCCGACTAATTTCACTGCAAACTTTGAGAACAATTTACATTGGTTATTTGGAGTTACGACTTAAAACGTGTGACAATGTGAAATCGGTAATTGTATGAAATGTTTCCTTCCGCCTTGCTTCCCGTAGCTTCAAAAGTACAGGTCCAAACAATACGATTTTCAATCGATCAAAGCCAATGTTTTGGAGTTCATCAAGTCTCGAAAACTGCAACACGTACGTCGCTCTTATAAACATGAAGCATTCAACTGAAAGTCAAACACAAACTGGATTTAACAGAACCTTGAAAAAATACATTCTCGGTAAGGACAAATGTAAACGGGCTATAAACACGAGTGGGAATCTTATGTTTAATTGACGAAATTACCATCCAAAGCAGTCCTTGAGTTTTCTTTCCTGCTTTTCGTTTGCCTGCTCCTCCACTTCGTATCTAGCTTTCCATTCCTAATATACAAGCAGCTCGTCCGCAAAGACGTCTTCCCCGTCGTCGCTTGAAATATTAGGGACCTTAAGATACGAGGACGGGAAGGCCAGGACGGCAACGGCAGTGGACGCGGGAAACTTTCGCGGGTCCCGTCGTGTCGCCAAAAACAAAATGCTTAAGATGTGCATTTTCGCAAAGGACAGCGACGTCAACAATTCGAACCTCGTACAAGCTATTCACAGAAGCAATGGCATCCATTAGACTATAAAAGAGATGGTAGAAATCTTATCCTATTAGGCTTAAACGATAGTGAACAGCGACGCTAAATGTCTTTTTCTGTATAAGCGAAGCAAACATCTGTCAATATTCTAATAGAGAAACCATAATTTCCGTATGAAAAAATTAAACGAACAATCTGATCGACCTGCTTCAGATGGCTTTTCAGTTACCACTAAAGCGTTTGGGAATTCTGTAGCCGAAGAATCCTGACTTTTGGTGAACGTTTCAATTTCCATCTGTAATTGTAACAAGCATCATAAAAATCAAACAAATGCTGCTTCAAGTTCCGGGTAGCATAAAAAAACTGAACATCAGTTTGAAAATGTGTATTTTATTTGCTCGATAGATGCTCCATGGCATTCATTTTTACAACATTTTATCGACTGTACTTACACTGATGTATTCTCAATGCACACAGTTTGTATTGAGCTTGCACACTCGTAATAGCGTCTGAACAGTGACTGCAGAAACACAAACGAACAGACAAAGAATATTTTATTCACATTTTCGTATCTCAGCGTAGTGTTCTGCACTACAATCACGAAAACTGTGAACCTTATAAACATTCCTATCAATATAACTGAAAATAACGTCGATTGGAACAGTTATCGAGGCAAAACAAGAGCAAAATACTCACGTTTTCGATACGACGGCTAGTCGGGCGAAATGGCGTCCTCGACGAGATGAGGACGGCAGAGAGATGAGTCGAGAGTTCTCGTGCGCATGCCCGGTTGAGTTAATTTACTTCCGGTAGCCGTCCTAGCTCGTCTCGTCCTGGTATCTTAAGGTGCCTATTGTAAATTGCTCTCAAAGCTCTAAGCAGTGAGTTCACAGTTGTCGAACGTGCTCGATCGAAGTTTATTTCGGAGCCTACCGAATCGAAACTTAACTCTGACTCCAGTGACGAAAAAGAAATGATTCAAATGAGACAAAACTTGGACGTTTTAGTCCCACAATACATCGGAACGATTAGTTTTGCGTTCTATTTTCTCGAGCAGATACAGAGAGTTGACTGAGGCGCTATTGTGTTTGGTTCCTGGGTAGACGTCATCAGGTACCGCCGCCCCAGACTCCCTAAAACGCGGTCGTGAAACACTTAATCGCGACTTTGAAAGGGCATAGAAAATCGAGGATTCAACCAAATTCAAAAATTTCTTCGCCCAAATGCTTCAAATAAAGTCTAGATTTGTTTTAGCGAAAAAAAAATTTTGGGGTTAGGCGCACTTTAAGTAAAGGTATTCATTCATTCATTCTCTGGAATTGTGTGCAGCCTTACTGTTACAGTGATGTCATCATCTACACTGACTGTAAAGGTACCGGGAAGAGATTTCTAGATAAACCAACAGAACTCTTTGTAGTGCTTACAATCCGTAGACATTCTCTCCATTAGGGAGTGATTGAGCCGTTTATCAACGGTACACAGTACTCACTAGTTTTCAGGTTTATTTCGCAGCTAAAACTCTCTAAACTCACAGTATGCTCACAGTTCAACTCGCTGCTTCGTCTCTCCAGTTTCTGAGAAAGTCACTACACGTGCTCACTACCATATTTGGTCACACAATTGAATGTCGCAAACTACGGGGGTGGGGGTCCGTCAAAACTCTCGTACACAACTCCCCTAAAAATTGTAGCCCAATTTTTACAATCATGTTACTCTAAAGACAGTTCGATTTGCTTCACGACAGTTCCGTATACTTAGTGACAGTGCGGTTTATCAACAACAGTCCGGTTTGCTTGACGACAGTCCAGTTTATCAATCCTCCTTCTCTGCATGCATCTGTTCTGCAATTCTCTTGGTAGCCCTCTGAGCTGCAGTTCTTCTTGGTCTCTGGCTTCTTAAGTCAACTTGTTGTCTCCTCCCTTCCTGAGGCTCATCAGTATTTTCCACTGCTCGGATTTCCAAAGGGCAGACTAACTGAAGTGGTCGCTCAATGGTGTGTCCTTTACGGAACAACGTCACAACTCCGTCCTTACCTTGTACAAGACGCACCACCTTTCCTTTTTTCCATTCGCCGCGATTCTTCTCATCTCCAACAATGAGTACAATTTCTCCCACTTTAGGTGTGGTTCCTGTTTCCTTGTTAAGCCTGTGGCTTTCCATTAGGCTGTGGACATGCTCTCTCTTCCAGCGTTTCCACACATGGGCCTTGGCATCTTCCAATCGCTTGCTCATCTTCGTCAGCTTCTCTGCTTCAGAATTTTCAATGTCCTCTACTGGATATGCATCTCGCCCCCACAGGATCACATTCGGCGTCAGCACTTCTTCCTCTCCTCCCTCTGTTTCAACATACGTCAGGGGTCGATTGTTAAGATTTCTTTCAACATCCATGATGACTGATTCAAATGCTTCATAGGAAAGATGTGACCGTCCTAAGGTCTTGTGCATCGCCTTCTTGATCTCCTTGATCAATCTCTCATAGAATCCTCCCCACCAGGGCGGTTTGGCAAGGTTAAACTGCCAATGAATGTTCTCACGTGCTAGATAATCCTGTAGCTTCTCACTTTTCCTGATGGTTTTGATCCAATCTGCTGTAGTCTTGAATACTTTCGCATTGTCTGAGATGATGATGCGAGGTCTTGTTCGACGTGAGATAAATGCATTGAGTTTCTGCTTGAATTCGTCTGCTGTTTGGGTCCTTGTTACTTCTAAATGGATTGCTCAGGAGCTTGCACATGTGAAAATAATAAGGTAGCACTTTCCTTGTTCCTTTTTTCCAACCTTATAACTAAAAGGTCCAGCAAAGTCTACTCCGGTCACTTCGAATGGTCGGCTCCCCTCTGTTCTGTATTCTGGCAAGGCACTTGTCGACGGCACTCCGTATGGTCTGGTGGAGAATACTTTGCAAACTTTGCACTTCTTGACAACTTTCTTAACTTTGGCTCTCAACTTCAGTATCCACCAGTTCTCTCTCACACTTGCCATTGTGTTTGCAGTTCCAAGATGCATGACCTGATTGTGTGTGTGAACAATAAGCTTCTCAGCAAATGGTCCTCTAGGAAGGTACGTTGGCCTGTATCCTTTAATTCTGCCTTCACACTTGAGAACACCTGTATGTTCATCTCTGACCAAATTCCATCCCGGGGATTGTAGACATACTTCGTCTGCTTTCTGAACTCGCTTTACCCAGGAGTTTCTCGCAGTCGTGATTTCCTCGGTTACTAACGGCCCTGCTGTTTTCTTTAACTTGTTTCTTCTCGCCTTGCAGTTGCCGACGAACCTCAGAACCCATGCTGTTACTCTCAATGTCCGCCAGTAGGTACTTCTCTCGAGCAATGCATCCCACTCATCCAACTTGCGCTCATCTGTGCGAAGAACTGCCTCTTGGTTGGCCTTGAACTCCTCATCTGTCTCTTTGCTGTTGTTCAGCCTTGGCTGCTGTGGCCACTGTCTCTCATCCAAGAGCCAATCTGGACCAGCAAACCAGTTTCCTCTCTCCATCTTTGCAATGGTCGCCCCTCTACTTCCAAGGTCTGCTAGATTCATTTTGGATGGGGAGTACTTCCAAGTTATGTTGATTGGACCAGTGGTTTCTGCTATCTTCTTCACTCTATTGGCCACAAACACCTTCCAACCTTTGCCAGGATTGGTTATCCAATACAACGCCACCATGCTGTCCATCCAAATGGTGGTAGATCTGATGGGCCACCACTGAAGAGCAGTGCCAAGGTTCTTCGCCATATTCGCTGCGATATGACCGCTCACAAGTTCCAGTCTAGCTATTGAAGTGTTTCTCTTTGAGATTCGTGATTTTGATGTCAGCAGCCCTTTAGCCACGCCTGTCCCGTGCTCCACAACCGCAACCGCCACTGCACAGCATACTAGAATGCTTGCATCTGCGAAAATACGTAAATGGACTGCTTCCATCTCTCCAATTGAGGTAGCAACACTTCTAGGAATTCTGACATCTTTAAGCTGCTTTGTCAACTTGAGCCATTGGTTCTTCAAATGAGTAGAAACTACTGCATTCCAGCCCTTCTTTTCATCACAGGTTTTGCGGTAGATGTGTTTTCCTTCAGCCATAGTGGGCGAGATTATCCCGAGTGGGTCATACACAGTTCCTAGATAACTGAGGATAGTTCGCTTAGTCACTGGCTGTTCGTGTGGGAAAGGCTTTGCAGGCAGCTCCAGTGTATCATCTTCTTTGTTCCATGTATGTCCTAGAATCTTGCTAGGGTTTGGCATGCCTTCACTCTCAAGACATTTAACGTTCGATTCCCACTTGTGAACTGGAAACTTAGCTGACTCGAGTATGATAGTGCTCTCTTCTTTGAACCTCACAAGCTTCTCATTATTTTCTCCCGTTTGCATTAGATTGTCAAAATAAGTGTTCTCCTTGAGTGCGCTCACGGTTTCTGAGAACTCTGGCCCTTGCTGTTGAAAGTGATGCTGCAGAGTGGCTCCCAATAAGAAGGGGCTCGCTTCAACTCCAAAGGGTACACGTGTAAATCTTAGATGCTTCTCTTCTCCCTTGACATTGAACAGGAATCTGAGTGAATCTCTATCTTCCTCTTTAACACTTATCTGCAGAACCGCCTTCTCAGTATCACCCAGAAGTAGATTTGTGGACATGCGCGCTCTAACCATTATGTCCCAGAGGAGTGGCTGCAATGGGGGCCCAGTAAACATGCAGTCATTGATGCTGTTGGCCAATGGGTGTGGTTTAGCACTCGCTTCAAACACCATGCGAACCTTCGTGGTAACTGCACTTTGCTTTACAACTGGTTTATGTGGCATGTAGAATACTCGTTCTCCGGTTGGATTCTGAGGAGCTTCTTCTATTACGCCTTCTTTGAGCTGCTCTTCGACGATGCCACCATATTCTTCTCTCAATTTCTCATTTCTCAACAATTTTCTCTCCACATTCTCAAGACGCTTTCTGCTAAGTGTCTCATTTGTGTTCGATAACATTGTTCCAGGAATCCATGGAAAACTGACCTCATACCTTCCATCTTCTCTTTTCACTACACTCTCCTTGAAGTCACGCAGAACATCCAGCTGATCATTCTCACCCCAATCCTCAATCCCCAGTACATCCAAACTGTAAAGTTTCTCATAGTCGTTAACTTCTCTCAAGTACATGCAGGTGCTGCCACTCCCATATTCATCTCCACCATGGACCACCCAACCAAACGTTGTCTCTTCCACTAGGGGGTCTCCTGGCTTCCCTTTGAATACTCTCTCCGTCCTTATTCTGCTGTAAATGCTATCTCCGAGAATGAGATGTATCTGGTGTTCTCCTGAAGACGTCATGTAGAACCTCTTGTCTCGTGTATGCGAGTACTTCAGTTTCAGCTGGTTCATGTCTGGCCTTCTCACTGTGGTAAAGTCCACTAACTTTGAGCCAGTGAATTCAATTTCTTCACATGATTTTCCGTCCAGCGATTCAATGCGGGTGTCAAAGATTGGCATGGACTGGACTTTGGTTCCATTGACCGTCAAGATTTCACGGGTCTCATGACGAGTTGGCTTCAACTTTAACATCTTGACTGCCTCACGAGAGATGAAATTGCGTGCAGATCCTGTGTCCAGGTAGGCCCAGAGAACCTGTCCTTTGATGTTCACGGGAATTATGGCAGGTAGTACTCTCTCCTCTGCATAATTAGTGTAGCCGTCAGCGAAACCCCATTCGCACTGCTGCTTTCTCTCTCCTCTCTGTCGCATATGCTTGTATGATGTTTGTATTTGCACTTCAGGCACCCGCGCCTCTGGCACTGGTCTGCTCTGTGATTTGCACGCCCACAGTTAAAGCATAAATTGTGATCCACAAAGAACTTCTTTCTGTTCACCAACCCTGATACCACGGTGCAGTTTCCACTCCAGTGATCATGCTTTCGGCAGAAAAGGCAATAAGGTGACCGATTATCTCCTGGCTTCTGTGTGAAGAGATGTTTCTCGCATTTGCTGTTTTCCACGTGATTTCTCTTTAGCCACTTCTGCAAAGCGTCAATTAAATGTTCCATCGACCATTCCTCCCAATTCTCATCAACTCGTACTAGGTCCGGTTTGACATGTGGCAATTTGTTGATCGTATTCATTACAAACCCTTGTAATTTCTCAGCTTCTTCAAGTGTTTGGAGAGGGTCATAGTTTTTACTCAGCCTCTCGTAAAACTCTTGTATTTTGAAATAATTCGTTCCTTTGACCAGAGGTAGATTGATTATTTCGTCCATGTGTGTATTGATGACAACTTTAGTTTGACCGAACTCCTTTTTAAGTCGTTCCCATGCCGTCTTATAACCAATACGCCCAGGTTTCAAGTTTGCAATTCGGTCTCTCATCTTCGGCCCGACAGATTCTAGCAGATAGCCGAATTTCTCTTCGTCAGAAATTGACTTGGCATCAACTTGAGTTAGGAACATGTTTTCAAATCTCACCCAGTCGCCAGCAGTACCTTTGAACGGTGTCATCTTAAGTTTCGGCAGTTTAGTTGTGCTGGAAACGGCGGTTTTCTCCATTTCTAATTTCTTCTCCGCTACCCGCAATTCTGCTTCGAGCTTTTCCTTCCATAACTCACGCTCGTGGTTCTGTTGTCTTTCACGGAGCTCGCAAAGTCGCCGCTCGTCTTCCATCTGTTGTTCCCGTTTCGAATCTTCTTTCCGCCGCTCAATATCCTCTTCTTTTTCACTAAGACACTTTCCAAGCCTCTCCTTGTCGATAACTAACGCTGCATATATGGATTTGGTGTCTTTCTTCCACTGTCTCACAGAACGAGATGTCACTCCTCGCTCGATTTTCAACTCTTCTGTCTGTGAAATAAGATCCGATAGTTTCGCGATAATTTTCTCGGCTCGTTTGTTGGCGATATCCATCTCAGCAAAGTCCCCGAGTTCAATCAGTTCTCCTGTCTCCTCCAAGAAGTATTTCAGCTTGTTTATTTCTTTGTCAATCTCTCTAATGAGACATTGTTCGTCTTCGCTGGCTTCTGCTTCGCCGTCGCTCATGTTTGCTTTGACTCACGGTCGCTTCTTGTTTTGATTCTCTCACTTTCGATTCCACCGATATTTTCGCAGTTCTCGACGTACCTCCACAGTGCGATCCTGGTCCCGGCACCAAAAAGTGAGCCGTTTATCAACGGTACACAGTACTCACTAGTTTTCAGGTTTATTTCGCCGCTAAAACTCTCTCTAAACTCACAGTATGCTCACAGTTCAACTCGCTGCTTCGTCTCTCCAGTTTCTGAGAAAGTCACTACACGTGCTCACTACCATATTTGGTCACACAATTGAATGTCGCAAACTACGGGGGTGCGGGTCAGTCAAAACTGTCGTACATGATCGCATTTATGCTTAAAGTAGGAGAGAGCACAATTCGGTGCATATTTGTTAGTTGGATAGTTTTCCTTGGCACAATCGTCACTTGTATTGACCTTAAGCCTGAAGCTGGGTTTTTACTAAAGAAGATGCCAGACATTTTCGTTAAGACTGGCCATGGACTCACAGACATGATCCTCAATTGTCCTGAATTCAAATTTCAGCATGTATCAAATCTTGATTTAAATTCTCTCATTTTTTCTAACTACAAGAACACCATAACAGGCAAAGCCCTCACTGGAATTGCATCACACGGGATGGGTCTTTTTTTCCAATGATGTCTACCCAGGTTCTATATCAGATAACTGTATCACTGAAAAGTCAGGGGTTGTTCAATGGATTCAACCAGTACTGTGTACACATGATGTTCAAACGGTTCAAAAGGTGTCCTCAGTTTTAATGATTCCACTTTTCATTTCATCTCTCATTTTTGAACATCACGTTTCATCGTGCTATTTTGGGGATCAGCCACTTGAATGGTACCTCCTTTGTTTTCAACTCTTACAGCAGATTTTTCTTTTAACTCCCTCAGTGGTATCATTGGTATAGAACTCTTGTGTGAGGACCTATGCCATTTCTGGGGTTGTTCTGTACATGTTAAGGCTTGTATTTTCTCTCCAGTTTCATGATAGTGTTTCAAGAAGAGAACCAATGCTAATACATGGCAACAGTTTCCACTTAGTCCTACTGGACAACTACAATGAGCTTTGGTTGGTATTCCATTTTCAAACATAACTGTGGGGCGTTGCATGGACCCGTAAGGCTTTTTTTATCATCGCCTTCACGTAAACTACTCGCCCGTTTGACAAGAGTTTTGACATTGACAATTTTTCTAGTTGTAAACATTTGTAACGCATTCTTCTGCTAACCAGCACTACCTTCCCGTTTCATGGAAACATACTGAGTAAACATTTTATTGCTAATCTTGGGCAAATCGTCGTTGGCTGCCCTCCACTTGGCTGTGGCGGGTGGAATATCCGCGGAATCAAGACTACAGGGAAATACGTAAGCTTTTTCTGACTATGCCTTGAGTTTCTAGACTAGTCCTGGATATCTTGATAATCGATTTATCCTCATTGTTAGTTCTTGTTTTGAACCAGATGTAGAGGCTCCGATATCTGCCAACCACTTCTCGCAATTTTCCTTGTCAAACTGTCCACTTTTCTCTATATTTCTTGAATTTCTTTCTGCATGGCCAACAACTTAAAAGCAGGTATGTGTATTTTCTTAACTTTTACATAGGGTTTTCAACCTCCAAAGACGAATTTCTGATGAAAAGTTTTTAAAACTACAACAATTCATGAAGGACCGCCATATTTACAATTTTTCCCGCGAAAATTTTGTCCCTACAAACCGCGAAACTAGCACCCAGGCTTCCCGGTATGAAAGTCCCTAATTGAATTACCGCTGAACTGATTGACTTCTAGAAGCAAGACTCTCTTGCCGACTACTCGAGACAGAGAGCTGAAAATCACACCATTCTCAGACAGAGAGCCATGTCTATCCTCGTCAAGAAAAGCTGGCAAACAGCAAGACCGACTATTAGAGAAAGAAGCGAGTTTATGTTCAACAATGAACTCCTCAGTGATATCAGATTTGTTGTGCCAGGAGGGCACAATGGCGAAAGTGAAAGAAAACAAGTGATTCCTGCTCACAAGTTTGTGTTGTCGATTAGCAGTCCTGTATTTGAAGCCATGTTTTACGGCGAGCTGGCGGAGACTAAAGACTCTATTGAAGTGCCTGACTGTGAATATGAGAGTCTGTTGGAGCTGTTTCGTTACATGTACAGCGATGAAGTGATCTTGAGCGGAAGTAATGTGATGGGAGTGTTGTATTTGGCGAAGAAATACACGGTTCCTTCACTGGCTGATAAATGTGCGGAATATCTTCAAGGTAACTTGGATGCATCGACTGTTTTCGGAATCTTGACACAAGCGCAGAAATATGAAGAGAAAAAACTGGTGGACCATTGCTGGGATGTGATCGATGAATAAACAGAGGACGCTGTGAAATCAGATGAGTTTGCGACAATTGAGAAGTCTTTATTTGAAGCAGTAGTGGAGCGTGACACTTTGAATATTCAAGAGATAGAGTTGTTCAAAGCAGTGAATTTTTGGGCGACAAAGAGATGTGAAGAACAAGGCTTATCAACAGATGGAAGTGAAAAAAGAAGAATTCTCGGCGAACGGATTATGAAAGGAATACGTTTTCCAGTGATGACCGAACACGAATTTGCTTCTGTAGTTCTTGACTGCAAAATACTGTCACCAGATGAGGCTTTTAGCATAGTTAAATATTTTAATTCCGTTCCGGACACTCTGGTAGGATTTTCCGAGCAGAAGAGAACTATTTGTAAGGAATCCTTTCAACATTGTCACAGATTTGGTTCCGTGGTTCACACTTTCTCGGGTTATCCCTATGCAGCTGGTAAAAGAGACTGTCTACTTTTTGAGGTCGACAAAGACATCTCCTTACTTGGAGTAACACTCTGCGGAGGCAAAGATTGTAATTATTCTGTGACTATTGCGATACAAAATTTGGTTGATGGTAGTTTTCCTTGTGCCAAATCAGGAAAATTTTCTTCTGCGTGTATCCAGTCATCAGAACTAGTTTCCTACTACGGCTTCAATATTTTCTTCGGCCGTCCAGTTGTGATAAACACGGGTGGCCTTTACCGGATTGAAGCTTCCATCTGTGGTGCCAATTCTTGTTTTGGTGTAGATGGTAGAAAGTCTGTGCTGTGTTCAGGAGTGACATTTAATTTTGAGAAAAGTTCTGACAGTAGCAATGGAACTACAGTCAGACGAGGGCAATTTCCAGAGTTTCTTTTTACTGTAATATAAATAGTTCTTAAATTCTCTATCAACCCGGGATTTTGATTAGCGATTAGGTTTTGATTAAATTGCCCTTTTATTGTAAAGTCATGTAAATCTAATAAATGGGTACCATTCAGTATTGAATGGAATTAGCTTGCAAGTTGGTTGACAGCTTCTCACGAATAGTAGGAATAAATCGGGATGTTTCTGATGCGTACAATTTTGGCACAAAAGTAATGAAGTAATATTTTTTGAGGCAACCAAAACAACAAAGAACGGATAACATTCAGACAGATTGCCAATGACCATTAGCCTGCGAACGCAGACGTATTTCCGGGTGTCACTTGGTTCCGCCGAAAAATAACGTCTGCGAACCCGAGCCAGAAAACGATTTCTGTGACGTAATGACTTTTGTTTCTCCTTGGCCAATTAGATTCCATGATAGACTGAAACTCGAGTGCTCCTCGCAGCGGATACCGCGCGCAGTAGTTCTGGGGTTATTTGAGCTAAACTGTGATTGGCTTAGAATTTCTACGTCACAGAATCGTTTTCTGGTTCGGGTTCGCAGACGTTGTTTTTCGGCGTAACCAGGTGACAGCCGGAAATACGTCTGCGTTCGCAGGCTAATGACCATAAACTTGTGCCATCGATGACAAAACATTTCAAAAAGTCATTGCTTTTTCTGTGTTAACTATTTTTATCATATAATATGATATATTAGTTTAGTTCTCTAGTTTTGAATATTCTATATTCTATATTTTATATTTTATATTTTTTATGGGTATAATGTTTATTGTATAGGCTTTATTGAAAGTAAGTTTAGGTTTCCATAATTTAGATATCCTTTCACACAGTTTAATTTTAATAAGGAACTTAAGTGTTCTGTAGAAACTGGCCTACTGATACAGATATCGTTTATCTTTTCCTTTGTTGATAAATATATAAAATATAATAAAAGGGGATTTTCTATGCCATCTTCAGTTTCTAACCTACCGTAATGATTCGATTTAACGCCCGGGGCGCTTATTTACTTTTGTTGCCCCAAGGGAAGGCGCTTATTTATTTTTATTTTTATTTTATTTTATTTCTTTGAGAAACAACCGAATGTTCAAAACAAATTTTAATACGGTATTTATTAAGAAAGGAACAATAACAGAAACTGGAACAGTAACAGATAAACGGTTAATGTTCAGTTAACATGAGGATAGCTTTGACAGTGTCACTTTCGGTACATCGATACGTGAATAAAAGCTATCTGGTGCGACATCTTCGACGTCCGACTCGGTGATTCCGTAGAAAGAATCCCTGTCGCGTGAATTGCTCATGGCTTGTTGAACAACGTTGAGTCGTTCTAGCCCTGCATGGCAAGGCTGATTTTCCTTGAATCAGGGAATAATATTAGAATGGGGGCGCTTATCAGAATGGGGGCGCTTATTGGAATAGGGGCGCTTATAAATTAAAACACATTCGAAGTGGGGGGGGATCTTATTCGAATGGGGGCGCTTATTGGAATAGGGGCGCTTATCAATAAAAACACATTCAAAGTGGGGGGGGTGCTTATTCGAATGGGGGCGCTTATTGGAAGGAGGGCGCTAAATCGAATCATTACGGTATTTTAAATTTTTTCATGATGATCCATTGAACTAAATAACTGTCTCTCAGAATTAGTTTTACTCCTACCTGAGGTACAGGTAGCATGAAGGTTCCCTCACCTTACACTATTTCAAGCTTGACAGACTCATTAGTTTGTTGGGATTATGAGCTTTGATCTATTTGTTGACTTCAGCTTAACATTTTCAATTCCCACCTTTAAGTGCACCAATCAACACTTAATGGACTTTCTTCAAAGATTTTCCCAGAGGAAATAAATTGACAAAGAGATGGTCTTGTTGCATATGGTGCAACAGAAGTTGGAATTGTTAAATGTGTACACTGGTTTTCGTTGCAACTGATGATCAGCGATGTTAATAACAAATAACGATCACGCAGTGCTTTATTTCTTATATTTTATTGAATTTGAGAACTCCCTGATATCCAGTTTCAAAATAATATATGAAATGTGAGTACATCCTATTTGTATTCTTTACTGTAAAATCGCTTCGAATTCCAGGAGACGTTAATTAATTACTGTAGAGCGCTTGAAAACTGGCAGCTGATGACGACTTGACTTGTTCTGACGCCTTAGCCTGGAAAAGCAACGCGTGCACCGTTAGTGACTATGATGGCATCTAACTCTCATTCACAAACTGATTAGCTGCTCAGACGTCATTTTACGTACAAGGATTAATTTTCGCTCGCAAAGTTATGCTTTGGCAGCAATATTATTATCTTAAGTAACAGTAATAGCCTATTTCAGGCCGGAGTCCTACTTTCAAGGCATGATAAATCTAACTAGGTGACGTGACAAATCTTAAATATGGCCCATCTAATTTAATAATAATAATAATAATAATAATAATATAATAATAATAATAGATTTATAAAGCGCTAATTAGATTTATATAACGCTTTTTAGTGCGTGACAGACTAATTTTAATGCGTGACACATTTCGATGTATACGTAACACATCTTATCTTGATATATCTAATTTTATTGCGTGATATACCTATTGTGGATACAGGACCTTTCTATAACAGTTGTTGGGTTGCAATTCTAACTTCAATGCATGCATGCATTTGTAATTTTAATGCGCGGCCCATTTAACATTAATGTGTGAGATTTTCACCAAGTGCTTGATATATATAATTTTGGTGTGTAATATTTTGCATTTAATTTTAATGCGTACCAGCAAAGGAGCTTATCCTGCATTGTTCGCAGGTCAGGGGGCACATAGTTTCCAAGAAGGTTCGCAGGTTATAGAACTTTGTTTTGCCGCATTGGGACTTCCAAAGTCTACAAGCTCTGGGGTATGCATCTGCACAAGCTACGCGCCAAAAACAAAAGAAACAAGCAAACAAATAAGAAATATTGCCATTTTATCCCGTAGTTGTACTTTTTTGTTTGACAAAGGGAGTAATAATAGAAGAATATGAAGGAAAAGGAGGATAGCAAGAGGAAAAATAACAAAGGAGTAGAATTGAGAAAGAGAAAGAGAAGGAGAAGAAGGCAAGGCGAAAAATTAAAAAAAAAATAGGAAGCAAAAGGAGAAGGACTAAGGAATAGGAGGAGAAGGAGCAGGAACACAGAAAAGTTCGTAAATTCCTATAACGTTCGCCACCATATTTGCAGAGGAGAAACGGACAGACATGGAACAATTCACTTGGCTTGTAACAAAGAGTTGATTTGAAAAAAAAAAGAAAAAAAAAACTCACGTGGGCATCCTTGTTTGTTAGGCCCAGTAGCTTCTTGCCCATTCCAGCAACAACCGTAAACTGGGTTGGTCCACTCACATGACATCTTGGGACTTGGTGACTCTGTTTAACAAAGAATGAGAAGCAAAGCAGTTGAACCAAAATCCCTGGTGAAGCCCCATCTGAAAAAGGCGCGAGTATGGTGGTTTTCTATTTAATTGTTGTTGCACAATTGCGGAGTTTGGTATCACTTAGGTGATTCAAGATGGAACCTTGAATTTTTTTACCCATTAAGGTATCTTTTAAGGTTTCACACAAAAAACCCTAAACGTCGTCACATCAAGCAGCTGATGTTTTTCAAATCCATCAAAAAATTTTCTCACACGCGATTGGTGATGCAGCCAAATTTGGTGGCTCCTCGGGTAAATGTCAGCTGGCATTTGACGTACAAATTTTCTGTTTTCTTTCGATATTCTTACATTTGTAATTGTCAAAATAATTAAAATACATATACACCTCAAATGGAGGATTGAATATTGTTTATTTATCAATCAGGCTTAGAATCTTTGAAATAGAATGTGAACTTGTTTATCGTCATTCAAGTGCGATTATATCTATTATTTGGCTCTTTGTTTTAGGATAGTATCTTTTGGGGGTCACGTGACACACATAAATCTTGATGACGAGATGACGAGATGACGAGATGACGAGATGACGAGATGACGAGATGACAAGATGACAAGATGACAATGAGATGATTTAGTCCTCTTTTTAAACAACAACAACAACAACAACAACAAACTACCGTTCATTTGAGTAAGGCGGGCTCTTATATCCAATATAAACTTACTACAGTATCCGCATGTGTTAGGACAGCCTTCTTCCAAAAAGTTTTTCATTTGTTCATTGCTGTCACTGTCCACATCATCACAGAGCATTTTGTATTTGTCACAAGCTCGTGTGTCCACGCACAGTTTCACTAGAAACAAAAAAAAAGGAAGTTTTTTTTTTTTTATCTTCAGGTTACTTCTTTCCAGAAGCTGTGGCGATATCGCTAATTTAGTTAAGAACATGTAAATAGGCATCATTTATATATAAGTGTTCTGTAATATATCCAACACGAAAGACCGTGCTTGACCACAATTCCAAACACCGAGAAGAAAGTTGAAAATGCGACGTGTAGTGGAGAATTTTTGACGAACTCTGAGGTATTTGGAATTGTGGTCAAACATGGTCTTGAGTGTTTGATATATCTTCTCGATCGAAACTAAAACTAACTAGAAAACGAAAAATGAAATCGTAATAATCTATGGTAATTACGATCAGATATTCAAACACCCTCAAGATCATGATTGCCCTTGTTTAAAGTTCATAAATAAGTAATGAGTTTGCGAAGGTAATTTTCGACTTTTTCTGGGTAAGAATTGTAAATTTTTTGATACATCTTGTGAAATGTCCCTCTATGTTGTGGGACTTCTAGTCTCCAGGTCAGCGATTGTCATTTGACCGGTTGAAATTTAAGTTAGATTACAAACAAATAGATTACAAATGAATGCACGTTTGCCTTTTCAGTTTGGTTGTTTTGCTGAACAGTTTCGTTCATTCGATCGCCTAGCGACTTTTCAAAGCACGTCGTCTTCGGGTAATGCGAAAAATGTTACAGGGCTGATAACCCCCCCCCCCCCACCCCGGGGTGACTCCCATAAAAAAAGGACAGGGGTGCTCGTTGGAAAGTTTGAAAAGAATCCCTAAGAGATACCAAGATCCCATTTAGTGGGTGTAGCTTAAATTTTTTTCACCCCGAAGAGGTACAATTCTAAAACGACACATTATCTCCTGTCATATTTTTTTTGCTCAGTACCGCAAAAGCTCTCACTGTGGACCTTTTGAGGCTCAACACGTTAAGAGGAACCAAAACCGCTTTTTTAACCCGTAAAAGGTACCACGAGCACCCCCGTCCTTTTTATATGAGTGACCCCCCCCCCTCCACCTCACGGGGTGATAACTGACATCATAGTGTATACCTGGGTATTGTATTGCGACCAGATATTTACAGAAATCACATATCTGTTAAAAATAGAGCGCCCTTTAATGGTAGAGCGCCTGCCCGGTGTTCGGGAGGTCATGGGTTCGATTCCTATCGGGGACTCAGATTTTTTTCTTTGTCCCACGTTCGTGTCATGTTGATTAGTTCACTTTTCACATCACATATATACTTGCACATCCTTTCATGGCAGGTCCATCTGCAAATGTCTGTCCATCTTCACAACAACCATAACGCCAGTATTTACATTCTACGAACATGGAAAGATCGAGAAGAATACTATACTAGCATTTCAATTCGATTCTATAGCTACTGAAGATGGCTTTCTACAAAGTGATCTTAAAGATAGCTATACTCAATAAAGAGGTGATGGGACTGTCTTTGATACGTGTTGAAGTAGGCGTTATTTTCATGGAATACACCATTTTCAACACAAGATTGCATAAAATGTTATTGAACGAAAGGAGGCAATTGTATTTGAAAGAAACATCCCACACTAGTGTGTAAGCCTTGCAGGCTCAAACTACTTTGCTGCTTGAAATAGCTAGCGAAGCAAGAATTCTACACTGTAAAAATAAAATCATTAATTTTTTTTATGCTACATTTACGATGAAATATCGATCTCTGTCAAACGTCGGGTGGAGCAACAATTAACAACAACAAAAACTTGATAAGTTAATAAAGATGGTGAATTTTAAGCTCGGTAATGAAATGTGAAGGTGAATTAATCAACATGACACGAGCGTGGGGACAAAGAAAAATTCTGAGTCCCCGACAGGAATCGAACCCATGACCTCCCGAACAGTGGATAGAGCGCCCGCCCGGTGTTCGGGAGGTCATGGGTTCGATTCCTGTCGGGGAATCAGAATTTTTCTTTGTCCCACGCTCGTGTCATGTTGATTAATTCACCTTCACAACAAAAACTTAAAGACCGAAACAACGACATTGAAACAATTGCGCCTCGTGACTAATATGATCTGACCCGGCTCAGTAATAATTAACGTAATGACTATTTAGGACTTTGGATCTCGGACTCGCTATTGTGAAATCAATCTTTGTCTTGGAGATCATCATTGCCACCTTACCACAAAATTGACAAGTCTTAGCACATCGTGATCTCATCCACTTTTCGTATCTCTGATCTTGACAAGCTCCCAACGAGGCGTAGTACTCACAGCGAGGAAAGATATCTTTGCATTCTCCTACCTCTGTCGAGGAAGTATAGATTTATAATTATTGCAAATAAAAAATGTACAAACTGAAAAACAAGTGTCTTGTTTAGGGACAATTTTTTTTCTTAGAAATACTCGAGGACTTTCAGTTTTAATTGTTTTATTAATCTATGATATCGGTTAATTTACGAGAAGTCGTCATTGGAGGCTAGGTAACGTTTCATTTACTTAGCTACAGTGCACCACAAAGCCATAGAACCGACTTTTTAAAAAAGGTTTTAAAAAATGTTGATAGCACCTTCTCTCATTTGTGGGAGCGCTAAGATGATGATCATGACATTGCCATCAAAAGGGATCGAGGTAAGAAATTTGAATTTCAAGAATACTTGAAAGATTTAATGAACAAGCTTCAGAACATCTGTCTTGGCAGTATGATAGGAAAGACATTGTGCAGTATAAGCGTTGACATTTGCGAAAGTCTGACAATAAGTGAATCGGTGGGGGATGCATCAGGCATGATGTAAAAACTTCCAAACAGTTAAGGAATAACAAGGGAAGAAATGGCAAAAAGAAAATGATTAACCAAACGACATGGATGAGGACTGAACGAACTCAGTTAACGAAATGACGCATGTCAAGAAGCGATTCTGTCGGCTTACAGCAGATCGCTGGTGCCGGGGTGGTGTGGAAATTAGAGGAAATTCGTAAAATGGTTCAAACAAAGCCTATATAAGCATTGACTTGCATGAAAATGACTTGATCTGGAATTAAATGAACAAAAATCATGGAGCTAAATCGCTCACTTACCTTCCCCTCTGGCAGGAATAAAAGAATTCAGACTCGTGAAAAAGAGGATAACAAACATAGTTTTTTGGAAAGGCATCGTTCAATGGAAGAAAGTAGCTGATGGGTGTTTGATTCACGTACTTTCTCGTCTCACCTCATCAAGAACTGAAATTTGTTACAGCTTTAATTACTAAACCTATATTCTTCAGACACTTCACCAACTGCGCCAAGCAAATAATAAACATATTAAATTTCTACATTTGTAATTATGTCCAATAGAAATGAGACCGAAAAATTGCTTTTTTGACATTTAACTTGGACATTTATGTGCTAAGCATCGTACAAGTGCCGGAAATTAATTCAGTGAAATATTTTTTTTTCTTTTATGTGGTAAACCTTTTGTCACCCAACTACATTTTGTATTTTCATAGAAAGTAAATTCCTTTTTGCAAACGAGCTGATTTAAGTGTAGTTTTTATCGTGGTAAATTTGCGTTTAGTGAACAGTTGAGATATAACGGAGCGAATGCGATGGCACTTCGTAAGTAAAATTATTCCAGTTATCCAATTTTAATTAGACATCTAAAGTAAACATTTACTTATTCTGACATCAGTTTTTTTTACTGCATTCAGTTACTTGTGAACTGTAATTTCATTTTAAGTATAGTCATTATATGATCTTTGAAAATAGAAAGAGTTCTTACTGGAAACTTTTTGAGAACGGCAAATTTTACAATAAAAATTGAAGTAAAATGAATTTAATTTGAAAATGTTAATGAAATGCGGAACCATCTGAAAAACAATTTAGTTTGATCTAATCCATAAATCTAAAGGTATACAACTAAGTTAAATAAATTGGCATAGGTTTGAGTATACATTGTATTTAAAGACTTATTAACTAGGTACAGTCAGTACACTTGCTGTGCCGGGGAAATTTCAGTGGAACCGTCAAGCAGACTTGACTGCGGACATGACCTGTTTTAATTACATCACTTAATCGATAACAAAAACATAGACAATCCTGCATGGGAAAAAAGATGGCGGCTGTAAATTTTTTCCACAATACCATGGGAGCCTTACACAGACAATAAAGTGGAACTGAAGGAAAGCAATACTTTTGCAATATATTGTTCGTCCCTGCGCTAACAACATTGTATATTCTAAGTTTGAAGATGTTAAAACTTTTCTGCCCGTTTTTATGAGCGTTGTTAAAGTTTTCGTGCGCTAAGAATTATCGGTAAGTGTATCAGTCGCCATCGTTTTTCTTGGATTATTTCCGCAACTTAGAACAATTTTTGCATTCCACATTGAAATACCTGTACGAAATCACGGTCCTTTAATTTAGTAATTCTTTCGTACAACTTGAAATCCATGACTGATGTTAACGCAGTGGCTGGCGTTTGTTTGTTCTGGGGAGGGTGAAGGAAATGAAGATGGGGGTGGGGGTGGTCAGGCCTGTCCCGGGGTATGAGGTCTATTCTGAAGTTTTAACGGATAGCTGAAAACTAGTATTGGCCAAAATTTTACCGCTTCAGTTGAGAAAAGACGCGTCTCTCAACTTATAGCTGAGATCTTCGAACTGAAAAATTCAGTCACTGATAGCTGAGCTGAGACATGGCTAACCTTTTAACTGATAGCTCAGAAATCGCCGCTAATCAAACTGATAACTGATACCCTCCTTTTCACTTCCTGTAGTTTTTACTCGTAGTTCTATCCCCTTGTTTGATGGCTTTCGGCTTGTTATGCCGTCTTTACGTATACTAAGGCAACATGTTTATGCAATGTTACGCATTTTCCCCTATAATATATTTTCCCTGCCTTTCGCCTTTTCTGGCTTTTTTCCTCGTCCTCTTTTCTCCCCGGTGGGAACACAGTTTTTCAATTGTTGATCACTGGCGAAAGTAACAGGGCAAGTTTATCAGGACCGTAGCCAGAAACCAATCATGACTGCGGCAGTGTCCAAGAAATGAGTTGTGACTGAGGTAATGTCCATGGTTTAATTCTCTTCCTGGGAATTTAGGGTGTTTTTGATGACTATAAACAACAAAAACGAAAAAAATGACTGAGGCAAGTGCCTCGATTTGCCTGTTACTAGCTACGGCTCTGTTTATATCTTTAGGTCAGACATGATTTTGGGGAGTGGTCTAGAACTTAGGTGATTCCTAGCTAGGTGATTTTTTTTGAATGTTATTGAATGTTTGAATTGTTTTTGAATGTTTTTACTAGTAGACCCTAGTAGACCAGTTCTGGACTATTTCTTTCACGCAACGTTACACTTAGGGTTGCATTGTGTAACGTGACAGAGAGGGCCAAATAAAAGCAACTGAAAAAATCAACACCAATGCAAAACAAAAAACAAACAAACAATAAAAAAGAAATAAATAAAGAAACAACAACAAAAAAGACAAATAAAGAAGTAAAACAAAATAAATGGCACAACAAAACCGGACCCACAGAACCTGGATCGAGAGCATGAAAACGAGGGTTCCCGCCTGTTTCAAACATGGCCGCGGGAACAGTGAACATCTTTCGCGATTTTCTTTCTTCTTTGACACAGCTCACGCGGAGATTCTGCAGATTCCTGCACAACCCTATGTACAACCCATTATAAGGTCAGTGTTAAAACTCTGATTGAACTTCAAAGCTCATTGAGAGCAAATTTACAATTTCTAAAAGACAAAACACAATCAATCGTCCTTCAATCGACAGCATCCTCGCCACATTGTTGTGATGCAGTGCGTTCACCGTGACAGTTTATAGCGCTCCTCAGTTAGATCAACAAAGGTAAGTGTGAATTTTATCATTGTTGCATAATTGACCGACGAAAACAAACCGATAAATGGAATGGAGATATGTGGAGTTACTTGACTCCAACATTTTATGTCGTTGTCTAGTTAGTTTGAGGTTTTATCGTCGTTATCACACGTGTACAAATTATTTGATTCGCATGAACTTCGATCTCTATAGAATAATAGTATGAGTTCTGCTTCTGCATTTAAATCATACATATACACAGGCATTGTGTTCTTCCCGCATGTACATGTCTTTCGTTGAGAGAATACGATCAAATTTTGTGAATATCTACATGTAACTCTCCCCCGCAGCCGATTTAGCGATGTCACGCAACGCTCTTTGGGAAAGCGTTACATACGACATCCCATAAAACGGCCGTGGAGGGGACTAGTAATTTATGGAGAGCTTTTTGAATGAAGCAATCTGAAAAAGGAGAGTCTAAAATGGTCGATTACTACTTGTCTTATCGACGTTACGGCTATGACAGCCATTCATCAACATTTCCTCTTTCAACAAACAACCTTACCCACTGCTACATTTGAATGGCTTCTACAAGAGTTTCATTTCTTTTCATTGCAATTTTTTTCCTCGACACCTCGACACAAACGCTAGTCTTGATTGAATCATTTATTCTTTCATTTGTTTTGTAAATACGTTAGAGAAACTTGTTTTTGTTATACAAGCCGAGAAATTGTTTTCAAATGGGGAAAAAAAGCCATGTTAATGGATCGTTTTCACGTGACGTCATCACTTTCTAAAATCCAAAACGAAAGAGCCACCAAAGTTTTTGTCCTCATCAGGCACAAGAGACGGTATATTTATATCTGTTTACAATTTTACAGCTCAATAGCGTGCTTCGTTTGGAATCCAGAGCATTTTGAATTTCAGGGTTATGGAGGTGCGTGACACAAGGCTATGATCGAGCTTGTCGAAAAATATATACTTATCCTATGATTTTGAACTTTTTTAGAAGTTAAAGCATTAGGAAAAGTGCTTATGTAAACGCTTGTTTGATCAGTACTGATAATCAGTCGCCTAGATAGCCAAAGTATGTTCCAGATGTTTACACTATTTTCCGGTCGCCATATTGGTGTACCACGGAGGTACACCAACATGGCGTTTTCATACTGGGCTCTGTAAATATCGGCCAAACATTTCGACGAATATCTGAAGTTTGGGGAAACGCACAGGCCTAGAACTTGGAGAAGTGGCTTATTTAGTTATCTTCTATAACATCATAATTTCATAACTTTTTCCACCCGATGGTTTTCGATTTATTTTTTTATTGCGTGACAGTGAAAACGATCTATATATTCAGAGGGTACGGTAAATATATCTTATTAGATGTTTTGGTGTGTACTATCGCTGTATATTTTCACGAGTTGTGCCGTATTTTAACGAGTCCGTAGTGCGAGTCAAAATACAAACAACGAGTCAAAATATAAAGCGATAATACACACCAAAACATCTAATAAGAGATTTATTATCCAACTGCTGTAGTCAGTAAATTTATCAATGAAAATAGGGAGAGTGTGACAGCTTTGCGTGCGCGCGCCGACCTGTACGGCAAGCAGCTTTTCTACTGTACAAATAACTGTACAATATCGCTGTATATTTGTACTGTTATTTGGACGGTATTCGCTGCAGTTGGATAATAATTGCAATTATAAAATCAACAGTATAAATAACATCATGTGATCGGAATGAGCTGGCAGGAAGCTGCTAGAGATTCTGATGAGCCATATATATATTTTTTGAAAAGTCGCAATGATTAAACATTTGGATCTCCACTCTTCTTGCATGCGTACTTTTAATATTGCGAATTTCTGTTCTAAGTGCAATGCCCCGCCAGGGCGTTAATTAACAAGAAATCGAAACGTCGGTCAGTAGCCGATAGAAGCAAATTTATTGTCACTTGGATACAACTTTCTCTCGGACACTTAGACATTTATTTTCAACAATGCACGTGGCTTCAGTATATTTTGTGATATTATACAAGGTTTACATGTGATTTTACATTAATGACATTGGTCCGCCTGGCGCCTTTGTGTGTATATTCCGGTGTATGCTGCGAAACATTCATGCCGATTGGTTAAGAGTTTTCATAGATTTGTTTAAAGGGTCAATTCTGCCTACTAGAGGCGAGTCAGTGTTTGTCATTTCTAAAAGAGTCTTGAAATCAAAGAAAACTGGAAAGTACCATTCGATGAGCTGAAAAAAGAAAGGAAAAGAGGATAACACCTATGATATTTTAGAGCATGTTATTGCTCTCAAACAATAAAGTGTTGGCGGGATTTCGTGCGCGAGTACTTTTTGGTCGCGGAGCTTCAAAAATCCCTCAGCTGCTCAGGCTACGCTGTGTGGAGCTTATGTACATGACATCATGGCAGCCATATTGGTGTTCCAAAACAATGAAGCAGTGGTCAGGTTGGTGTACCAAACCAATCCTGTGCGAGTTGAAATCTTTTCTTATGTAAACATTTTCTTTTGTTCCAATAAATTTGCATGGCTGCTGGACACGTGAGTGAATACGCTCTATAAGAAGCTAAGGGACTTGATCGAGGGAAATTAATTTATGCTGTTACTTTTATGATTTTACGAGGACTGTGGCTTCCTTTCGATCTTTTTTCCGTACTTTATATTTTATTAAGCGATTCGTAAAGCCGCCGCGTTGAATAATTTGGCGAGTGACTAAAACTACTTAGAATGCGAGGGCAAGGGTTGAAAGGTGATGTTTGTGTTAGGGAGGGGTTAGGGAGATGAGTTTTGTACTAGGGAGGGGGTAGGGAGGCGATATTTGTCCTAGGGAGGGGGTAGGGACGTGTTGCTCTTCCTGGGGCCGAGAAGACAAAACTAGTCCTATTCGGTTGAATATTAATGGCATAGCTAGACGTGCCAAGAAAATTTTGTCCTCTACCCAGATTTCGCTCATTGAATTATCCAACATGGCGACTTCACTATCGAACATGAGGGCCCGCCGATGCAACCAAAAAAAAAAGACAAAAACCAGACAAGGACCATTCGTAGGTCATCTTGCTTCGTTTAAATCCGTTACGATAAGGTTTCTATTGACTAAGTTTGTGTATATGTTCTGTGACAGAATTGCTCACTTGAAACAGCGATACTACAGCACCATTTAGAATCGTCACGTCATACGACCGTGACTGGGGAGCGAAACTTGGAGCAGTAACTGTATCGACTAACCGGACACCTTCGTTGGCCAGAGCAGAAATAAATAAAACAACAATTTTGACCAAAGAAATAGTGCGCTTAAAGTACCAACAACAGTTGCAAAAGTGTAACTTTACAATTTGAGTTCACACAGAGGTTGACTGGTTTTAACACACGACAGACTGTAGAGGACTTCAGTAGTATTCCTTGAACATTCTAGCGACCATTCCCTGACCACGAGCACCTGAGAATAAAAAAGAAAAAGAAAGATTAGCAAGTAGTTCAAGCGACCGAGTACATGATTTAATTCAAACTGCAACATCTAACTAATTCTTGAGCCAAGTTTACATCTTTGTCCTTTACTAAATGAGGGTCTATGTGGGGTTTGCTGAAGTCTAGGTTATAGGTGACTTTTCGACGATTTCGTAGCTATCAGTTGGTTAATGTAAGTCCATTTATCAGCTATCAGTAAATAGCAATCGTACAAAGGAGTAATTACAATGAGGTACCTGTCTTGAGTGTTTGCCTTTATTTTTTGCCTGTTTTTTGCTTTATAAAAAAAGGGAGGTGGTTGGCTAACCAATCCACCCACCCCTGCATCCGCTCCTGAGTTGATTTCGAACTTAATCCCTTTGCTTACCGCAGAAGGCGCATGTGTCAGCACAGTTTTTCCGAAGATAATCCTTCCATCCTTCAATTGAACAGTACCCTTTCTGCTTGCGACGCTCGCAGAGCACTTGTGGCAGAACGTCGTAACATTCATCTGAAAACGAAAAGAGAAAATGCTGCTGTGTTTTCATTGAAAAATCAATGAGTTTAGCTTTTAGAGTTTTCTTTTTAGTTTCATGATATAGTTTTTGACAAGAACGATTGTAAAATTGATAGGTGGGGACGGGCTGGAAAGGGGCGGCGGGAGCTGGGGGGTCTGAACTTCGTGCGTGCCGTAGCATTTTACTCCTGATTTGTGCTTATTCCTTGGTGGTTCTCACCTCTTGGTGCCTTTTCCATTGCGCCATTGCAAAATTCTCCTGGCCCCGCTGCCTTGGCGAATACCACTCCTGTCACTTACTCTTCTTTCGCCTTCGTAGAGTTCCCGCCCACCTTACTCCCGGGTTCCCGCCCTACTTCCCCCCCCCCTCCCCCACCCCTCCTCGATAGATGATAAAGAAATCACTTACTTTCACACTCCAGCAAATTTATCAAACGTACATGATGCCTTTCAAGGCCACTAAAGATATTCAACTCTCGATGTTTCAGTTCAAGTTTGTACACCATATTTTACCCACCAATGCTGCATTACATAAATTCGGTATTAAAGAGCACGACCGCTGTCATTTATGTGCTGAAAAGCAAACAATTACACATCTCTTCGTAACTTGCCCCAACGTCCAGCTGTTTTGGACAGAGTTTACTGATTGGTGGTACAGAAAAAACAATACTGTAATCACGCTCTCTGAAGCACAAATACTTTACGGCATCACAGACACCGTGCCTCTGTGTCTCGGTTTAAACCTCTGTACAATAATTGCAAAATATTATATTTACACCGCTTCAAAAAATGAGGAAGATTATTTCTTAGACGCTTTCTTGGCTATCCTTAAAAACAAAATAGAAATAGAAACCAGCAGAGCAAAGGTGCAATTTAAACTGTAAATATAGCTAAATATACTGTAAATTGTCGCTTTTTTGTCTTTTTTTTTTTTTTTTTTTGCAGTTTTCACTAGTTCTAGTAACCGTAGTAAAAGTTTGTAGTAATTGTCCGCGATTAAAAAGTAGTGTAACGTAAGCGGTTTAAATAATACTGTTGTTCCGTCAAGCATTGTAATTAGAGCAAGTTGTAATTAGCGTAAGTAGCTGTATTGTTGTAGTTTTATACGTAGTTTTTTGTAATTAATAATGTAAGTATGCGTGCTGTAAAAAATAGATAATTAATAATAATAATAATAAAAAAAAACACACACACACAAAAAAAAAAACTTACTTTCACACTCTCTTGAATCCTTGCAAGGAGAAGTTGCCTCTGAAAATGGAACAAGTAAAATTTATGCTTGTATTAGAAGGGATAAGGGAGGACACGGTTTTAGTATTGAACCAGAACTATAAGATTCCATATTTAAATACCTTTCATCCTGTGACTGATAAAATTACTTTATTGTTTTGGCTGAGAGCAGGTAAATCTATCTTTGATTTTTGATTTGTACTGCAGCTAAAATTAATGCACGCGTTAATGAGAGCTCGAGCAAGCAAAGATTTGCGCTGTTTGTATGCATAATATTTGTAACTCTTTCAAATTACACAGATTGGGTTAGAATTTTGAGAACATTTTCAAATATTTCTCGTTGAGTAAATCCTTTTTGTACTTGCATTTACACGATAGGTACTTATTTGTTGCCCTTAATTTCCAGTTCTCGTCTCGTTAACCCATTAAAGATAATCAGATAATGTAGTGATATCAGTTATACCAAGAGAGGGGGTCTTAAGACGATATTCCTAACTAGCTGACAATTGGCTTCATTCTCATCGCCCATGTACCTGATAATGTATTGATATTTTGAGGAGAAATAAGATTTTGACCGTTGTAGTGAACTGTCAAACTTATTGTTAGTTACTTCGCTTACTGTGTTAGTAAGCGAGGGACCTTTGTGGAAACCCTACGCATATGCGCCACTTCGGGCACTTCATTTCCTGTGTGAAAGATCGAATTTAACTGACGTGTTTTGCGGTGAGCTAAACGGTCAACCTGACCTGATTTACTTTTTGTAGTGCTTACCCGCGATTCTAGGGTTGACTCAAAGGAATAAACCTACTGTATAATTATTTAACAAGATTAAGAGTTAGGTGGACTAGTTGTTCGTACTTCTGCAGTAGCCGCAGGTCTCTGGGCAGGACTCCCTAAGAAGCCTATAGTTGCCCGGAGTAAAACACATGTCCTTCCTCATCGAGCAAAACTTTCTGGACTCCTTGTTTTCGCACGCTGAAAGAAAGATAACGCTCGTAAGATAAGCGATGGTTAAGGTTGTACCTACAATGAGTCGGTAACGTTTTGACGTCTTTTCATTACTGGCCAGCAGGTGTTTCTTATAGGCATGCGCAACCTTCTTGGTTATACACAGATCTTGCACGAAGTTCGCTTTTCAACATGTACAGCTACTGAACAACGCAATTTAGAAATGTTTCGTTGTCATGTTTCATTACTGGTCAGCAGGTGTTTCTTTATAGGCACGCGTAACCTTCTCGGTTAAACACAGATCTTGCACGAAGTTCGCTGTTCAACATGCACAGCTACTGAACAACGGAATTTAGAAATGTTTCGTTATGTTTCATTACTGGCAAGCAGGTGTTTCTTTATAGGCACGCGTAACCTCGGTTAAACACAGATCTTGCACGAAGTTCGCTTTTCAACATGTACAGCTACTGAACAACGGAATATAGAAATGTTTCGTTATGTTTCATTATTGGCAAGCGGGTGTTTCTTTATAGGTACGCGTAACCTCGGTTAAACACAGATCTTGCACGAAGTTCGCTTTTCAACATGCACAGCTACTGAACAACGGTGTTTCGAAATGTTTCGTCTTCTGTAAACCACTTCAATCTTCCTAGTCTTAATCTTTGTGTTTTTCCATTTTCATAGACTCATTATTCCCTCTTTAGCATTTTCTTGCCTTTGTAAATAAGTTTAGAACATACAATATATATAGTCAGTGCTTGTGTAAACTAGTTACCGGGGCATCCCTGTCCATTTGGGCCGGTGGCAGCATTAATCCCGTCCCAGCAACAACCATATTTGGACACCTCGTGATTTTCATCATAGCATACCTCAGGCGATGGAGGCTCTACAGATTTGCGGGAAAAAAATCAGTCACCCTCGTTTTACAAAGTATTTAAAATAAACAGAATGACTGAAAAAAACTTCAATACAGCTCTTTTATGTGGTTCTGTTTGCTATGCAGTAAATTTTAGGTCTGTGGCTAAACCCCTGTGTGCTACTGTTAAATTCAAGCAGTGGAACCAAGAGACGATGATACAGTCTCGGCTTGGTGAAAGCCTAGTGTGTCTCTAAAAACCCTAAGGTTTAACTGCTCAATAGTTTTCACTTGAATTTTAAGACATTAGGAAAATCATAATGAATAGTGCCACATGAAAGAACAGTTCAAGAGCTTTCAATTGAATGGCCACACTGGTCGTAGAGTTTCATCTACCGAATCACACTACCTGCAATAATTAATCTTTGACTCTGTCGTGAACGAATTTAACTATGTCCTTGTCTTTTATTACTTTTAGAAAACTATTCATTAAAAAATATACCGGACTGAAGTCACCTCCAGACAAGTGAGTAGCCAATTGTCTTGATAGCTTTTCAGATTTCTTCATGTCATTTATATTTTAAATAGTATAGACAATACGTGCATTATTGAACTGAATTGAGACTACACCAACGTTTTTAAGCTTGCTGCCCGTAAGCCGTCCTAAATGGGGCCTAATAATAATAATAATAATAATAATAATAATAATAATGATAATAATGATATTAAAATTTATAGAGCGCCATTTCCCAATGGTTCAATGCCGCTTTACAAGAAATTAAATCTACAAAAACAAATTACCTAGTGTAATGACGACAGCGGTTTGCTTAAGCTCACTAATATTCCTTTGTCGTAACCATACTTGCTCGTTTTTTGTTTTTAATTGTATGTCAGAAAAATCACTTTAAATATCGTGACATAGCTCCTTGAACTCGAAAGGTGATATATCACACACTAAAGACTGTGTTTTAACACATTCCAAACGTGAGGAAGAGCGTTGAAAAACCGACGCTCAGTGGAGTATTTTTTCGGGCTTCGAGGTGTTGGAAATTGTGGTGAAACACTGCCTCTAGTGTTTGGTTTATCTTCTCAATCAAAATTGAAACGAAGGAGAAAAAGGAGTGATAATATACTAATTTAGATCATCTATTCAAACTTGAATTTGATAATGAGGGTAAAAGCTTACCACAGAAGTTGCAGGTTTCCATGCACAATCTCCGTATCATTACTTGCACACGGCGAAACGGTGATCGACACTGTCCACCAGCCTTCCACTTTTCACATTTCCTGGACTCGTAGTCAAGGCACCAATCTGAAAAAATATTGTTTAAGGGAATTTTATTAACCGAACCTCAGTAAGATAGGATGAACAGTAGGAGAGTTGATCCCCCTTACAGGCCTTATTCCCAAGGTAATCCTTCTCAACTGAGCTATTTTTAGATCACTCCGGTGTTGGAAATCCCAGTCCAGTGAGGCAAATTTCTACTGGTAAAAAAATATTGTTCACCTAAAAGTTTTTTTTTATTCACCTTAAAGTTGTATAAGAAGACTGGAAATGCCCAACCTTATTTTGAAATTTCCATTTATCAGCCATCAGTAAATAGCAATCGTACGAAGTAGTGATTACAATGAAGTACCTGTCTAGAGTGTTTGCCTTTATTTTTTGTTTGTTTTTCACTTCAGATCTAGGCTGCTAAGGAATCATGTTTCCATAGCGCGGCCGGGCACGAAGGACTGGGTGAGTGCAGTGCGAGTACGGTGTTATTGAGATGTTTGCACTTTTTTGTCGTCTACTCGTAAATGCTATTTTGTTTAATCAAGACATTTGGTCTCTGTAAAAATATTTTTTCACTGTAACTGTATTTCTTGTTTGTACAAGAGCTCAAATCATCACTAAACGTGCAATCGGACTCAACTCGCGCGAAGCTTTTCTATTAGCGTGTTTGCATTATCACGCACACGTGAAAGCCATCTAATGATATTCAAACCTCGGCTCTTTCACTCTAGATAATGATGCTCGATGCGTTGAAACGTCGAATAACGTTAATTTTAATATTTCTTGAAGATTACGTAATCTGCTATATTTTCCGTCAGCACAGTTGGTCGCTTACGGGAGATGGTCGCTTACGAGAGCTTAGACCATATTGACCATATTGGGTCAATATTTTGCCTCATTAGCATAAGGTAACTGCAGATACTTACCCCATGTTTTAAATGTTTTATTCATATGAAAAGTCAATTTCAAGAAAATCTTCGGTACTTCTCATTGAGAAATTTCCGTCTCTTGTACTGCCCTGAGATACGATAATGTCACAAAACCTTATTATCCAAATTCCGCTCTATTATCTCTCAAGAGGTCGTTTACAGGAGGTTAAAAACAAAAGAAAATTTCAAACTTTCAGCTCTAGAAGTGGTCGCCTACAAGAGGTTCCAAATATAGTGATTTGACTTGGAAACTTTTGGTATTTTGGAAAACTGGTCGCTGAGGATCGCCGGAGAGGTGGCTCGACTGTATGTTGGTTACGTAATCATGCCACGGGTGAAATATTTAAAGAGTTTGTTATTTAGGAGCCGGAGTTGTCATTCGGCGGTACCTCCTTTTGAATGCTTCCTTCTTAAAAATTAATTTTATTTTCAACTGTTGCACGTTATTTCATATAACTGACTGTCTGGTCAATAACGAGATGCCCCTTCAATACGTCTGGTTCGTTACTTAAACTTAGTTAGAAATTATTTTCGTGTCCTTGCATCGTAGAGCGATTACTCGACAAAGTATATTATGTAAGTATCCTCGAGGATACGTACATAATGGCTTAAAAAATCCCATCGAAGGAGAGACCACCGCATTTAAATGCACATTTTAAGTTCTTGTGATGAAGACTGAAAAAAAGAAGATTCAAGCTCAAACAGGATCTAAATTTCATGTACACATTCTATTTCATGTAGTCTAAAAAAATTACTCAAAGCTTTCTTCATTTGCTTTCAATCTCACCAATAATAACTGCAATCATGGTAATTAGGCGCTCTTTAGTTTTGTTTATCGCGGTTTGGGAGCAAAAAATGCAAGATATAATTAGGAATTTTCTCGCCAAAGCCGTTTGGGAGCAAACGATTCAAGCTACAATTAGGAATTTTCTCACAAAAGCCGCATCACAACAATATGGTATTCGTGGTCAAAACAATGAGGTACTTGTTTTGTTAAGGTGGTTTTATAAACTGGAAACTATGCTTGCCTAGTACGAAGAGTCGTGCCGTTTCTACGTCATGCATGGCGTCAGCAGCTTGTCTCAGCCAATTAACACGCCCCTGAAGTGAATTTCTGTTAAATGATTAAATGCATTCAAGGGAGGTTAGAACTGACTACTTTAACTGTTTGATTTGTCTTGAGGGTTCTATTTTAACTAAAGTTGAGGCTTGATTGCTTATTTCCTTTTTTTTTAGTTTTTTTAATTCGTTTTCACTGATAAATTTTGCGATACAAAAGAATCTGTGATATTTTGTTGTTTATCTTCACAAAGCTTTGAATCTCTTATAAAACAACAAGAGCAGTAACAAAGAAGTTTTCAGAATATGAATTGTATTACTTACTTGTAACCGAGTTTAAAATAATTCATTATTTAATAACCAAACCACGGAAAGATAACCCTGCTGTAATGGAAATGGGTCCTTGTGGTTTTTGTGTTCGTCTTGCAGCTTGCGAATTTGAAATTGTCAATGCTGGCTAAGAGTTGGTAACAGGAAACACATGAAAACACAGGAACATTTTTAAATGTAATTGATAATGCGGCTGGCTTTTAAGGAGGCATTGCATTTTCTTTTTAAACCACTGTACTGATACTCGTTAGTTTAGTCGTTAGATATGGACCGTGCAATATCATTTGCCAAGCAACCCGGCTAGCAGATAATAAACTCTGTCGGCAGACAAATATAAACGGTCAATTCTATAACTTGGCGTCCTCGAGAAAAGTAATGAAATCTCAATATGTTGGTACTTAATTTTTGAATAACTATTATTTTTGCCACAAATCAAATCTTCAGACTGCACGAACTTACTTACATTTCCTGTTCAATCTCTGAGCTGAACAAATTTGCGTGAAATAAAACGAAGAACTTACCATCGTATTCTCCTCTCGAGATTTGTCCGTATACCAGAAAAATCACAACAACGACTAACAACTTCGAATTCCTCTTGCATTTCATTGCTAAACTACAAAGGACAGAGGGATCCAAATAGGTTGGTAGCTTCGTCAATACAGTTTTGGCGCGGAGCAGAAAAAAAGAAAGTTACTTCTTCCTACGTTGAAAGGCAATGAAACACTGAGATGACTTCTTTTATACCAGAAAGAGCCCTCAATGGATAGAAGTTTAGAAGGTTGGTGGTCGTGTTTTCTTAAGGACCCCCGTGTCTCAACTTCCTCAATAATTACGTTTGCTTTTGTGTTGAGTACGCTCAAAGAAATCGAATGAAATGTTTTAAAGTTTCAATGTCTTTGATTGATCACGCAAAATCTTTTAGTAAAACTTGTTTTTTTGTTTGGACAAGTTTTAGAGACACAATAAACTCGATGCGACTGCTATCGGGTAAAACATATTTCATGTTGAGTGTAAAAAGGTGATTTGGAGTAAGTTCTTTTGCCTGGTGAGTTGACGAGACAAACATGATCTAATTGTATCCAAACCAGCCGGGGACCCACCTCGAACTATCATGCGGCGCTAAACGCTCTGTTCTAAACAGCGGCAAATCTAATTCTTCGGAAAAACGTGACATTGGCGAATGAACACTACATCGGGACAGGTGGAAAATACCATGAATCTTTCAGGTTTTTGTTTTAGTTTTTTTTTGTCATAAAGTAAAACTCATCAGGGTTTATCCTTTTTGGTTTGTCTTTGTGATCCCACGAAAGGAAGTTTCTTTGCCATAATCTCAGTGGTCAGTCAGGTCGTTGATTTGGTTGCAGTAATGAAAAGCAATAGCTAAATATTCCTCGGGGCCGGTTCTCCCGTTCCTTAACGTCATTCACCTACAAATTAAATCATAAAATAATTACTGATATACTACGTCAGATAACGTCTCTATTCCCTTCCGAGTTACAGGCTTATTTAATGTTCGATTCAAGTCGAACGAATGTACTTGTTAAGATATTTCCTCTTTTTTGTTCTTGCGGAATGAAATTAAAGTAACTGGGTAATTCTAAGAACGCGTGGGTTTACACTCTGGGTGATCCAACACAAAGGATCTCTGGAGTTGAGTTTCGCTTGATACATCTGTTTTTCTTTACACTTGACAGATTTTATGAATAAAGGGGGACTTCATTTTTATTTCTAGGGAAAATTTTGTTTCTTAGAGACAATGCTGTACAGTTTATAACAAAAGAGGACTTGGCATTGCTTGTAAGGAACATTTTTTCCACTTTTTTTTGTTGAATAATATGACTGTACAGATAAACTTCAATTCTGTTTCAGTAAGGAAAAGGCTTTGTTAAAAACTTAAGAACAGTTCGAAATTTTACTAGTTGGGAAAGAAAAGGGTTTTGTTTACTTAGACACAATTTTGCGTATTTTGTAAAAAATGGGGCTACTTTGAAAACACGGCTTTGTTGATTAGAAACAGTCTTAAACATTTTGTAAAAACTAACCTCAATACTGTTTCTAAGGAAGTCTTATTTACCGTATGTAAACCAAAATAAAAATTATTTCCAAGGTTCATCGACGGCTAATTTATAATTGTGCTTGCAGTGTTGAAGACATTGTCACGCAGGAAAGTGATGAGAGAAAGGAAATTCGTTCAATGGAACATGTATTGTCTTGATGCATCAACCCAACCTCTTTCCAAGGGGCGGGAAAAGGAAAGAGCTTGGAAACGAGGTTGGCATAAACCCTGAAATCGCATTCAGAACAGGCACATACTGATCTGTCCGTTGGCAAGGAGAAATGGAAAATTCTTAGACCTCCCTCGTTTCACTTTGGTCTTGCCTTGAAAGATTGCTTGGAACGTAAACTTGAGCTTACGCACACTGAACAGCAAGGTGGTCTGACAAACCGCCAAAAGTTGACCTTGCAATGTGAAAGACACGAGCAAGGGAATTTTAACTGACAACTGTCAAATACAAATGCCGTGGCAAACTCGAATGTTTGATCTTTGAAATGCTGTGGATTAAGAACAAAAGACGAAACAGAACACGCAAACGGATTGCATTCGTATGAAACCTTTTACCTGAATGCTTTCATGTCACCTTTACTATTTTTTTCCTCATATCCTAATTTCTACAAGTATGCCTTGCAGTTACTTTTAATTGTTTCATTTTAATGATGACATGAAGTCGTCGAAACGTCATGTTGCTTTACTTTCTGTACTTTTTTGGCTTAAATTAATTTATAATACTGTTATCACCATTTTTTTAAATATGAATATTGCTTTTTCTGACCTAGGCTGAATATTCTTATTTTTTCTGCCGAATTCAGGCTAAAAATATAACATTTCTGTTTAAGAATGTATTGGGGTATCACTATTACAAGTGTTTTGTGTCTAGAGGCGTTGAAGTAATTTTTGAGCCAGATTGCAGGCAATAAAGCCTGATGTGACACATACGAGATCTTGCAGAAATGCTACTAACATCGAACATACGGCTACTGGTGTTTTTTGGCTATTTTTGTAATCATATAAATGTGGTTACAAATATTCTACACACAAAATTATATTCTTTTCAAAATCTTAGCCTCGAGTCTATTCATAAAATATTCTTTTGATTTCGCAAATTTCAACCTCGATATTCTTATAAAATATATCCTTATAAAAAGAGTGTACGCAATGTTGTAAAAAGTTTCGATATTTCCCCCCGTTACCCTCTACTTTGGATACTCTAAGTCCCGCCCATTTGTCTCCCGAATCCCGTATAGTTCCCGCCCCGTCCGGGGGTTCTTACCCCACTTCTGTCCTCCTCTACAAGATGAAAGAAGCTTATGAAGACTCCTAGGGCTTTTCTTCAGAAGTTCGATAGCTGTTAGTTTAAATGTAACACGATGTTAAGACAACGTTGTGGCAACACTTTTGCAGCAAGGGTTCAAGTCACTGTGTTCAGTTTTATTCCAAATCGGAGGACATCAAGCGATCGTAAACTTACTATCAGCCCTTTAAAAGTTAAGGCTTTACAAAATTAAATACTGTCTTACAAGAATATTCCACTACATCTATGGAACAACGTTTCCTCAGATACGTCTTTCTAGTCGCTTCCTTGGAAACTTTCGACCAAAACACTAGGAAATATGGCCGCTATTTTCGTTTCCTCAGATACATATTTATAGTGGTTTCCTTGAATACTTTGGAACAAAACGCTAGGAAACATGGCTGCTATTCTTTTTTATGGCATTTGCTGATTGCTAGTTGTAACATAATTAGAGCGGCCGTTTGTGATCGACTGTCAAAAGTAATTTTGTATATGCCTCCTGGTTTCTTGTTTGCTTAGCTTAGTCTTTGGTCCAAATCTTCTTAAACATGCTTTAACCGCTCAGTGGAAGATAACAAGCTGTATGACTAATAAACAGTGACTTGTCTCCATTACGTTTTCCCGCGCTTGGCGCCGGTTGCACACGTTTTCTTCGAGCTCTGATTGGCTCATCTCGTTTTAATCTCGTTGTGTTCGGTCACCTGTGATGTCTTTGGTTTTGGCTTTATCATCAGTCATTTTAAAAACCACTCTGTCTGTAAGGTTATATATTTATCCAACATAACTGTGGATACTGTAAGATATGAAACTAAGTAACCAGCGGGTGGCGCTAAATTACTTCATGCAGAGGCTCTGCTGAGAGAATTTGAGTAATATTTTACACAGCGTTGGTCATGTTATAAAACTTGTTCTTCACAAGCGTTATGGTTGTCACACCTAAACTCTTTACAGCCCCAGAATTGACCTCACGCCCACATTTCCTAGAAATAAAAATAAAATATTTTCAATAACAATCTTTAAAAAAAAGTAATTTAAATTGATTTTACCACTTCGTAAGGCAAATAGACGATCATTAGAGAGTCGGGTAACAGCTCTCGTAAGGTCTCACATGAATGGCCTGATACCATTTGAGAGGACAATAGAAAAAACAACAGCCCTGGAGAATTACAAGCTTACGAGAGCTGCCACACTTCTGTCATTAAACAAACTGAAGCCAGACCTAAATTTATTTCCCGAGAACATTTTGTAAATCGATAGACACTGAAAGAAGAAATCCAATGTTTTCTCGTTTTGTACTTTCTACAGCGACAATTGCTTGTAAGCGCCTTCAGCTTCTTTTAAAAAACAACCACATACACTAGTACGATTAAAAGACCAAGGCATTAACAACGTGATGCATAAGGTATTTAAGCAACCATGTCTGTTTTTGAAGCAGACATTGCACTGAAGATGCCTAATGGATTCCGTCGAGTTTAATTGTTTAAGAATATTCTGTTGTTAATGTTTCTTTTCATAAAGAACGTCTTACAGATAAGCTGATTTCTTAATGAGAGATGTAGATGTTGATGTAAGTGAATTCGCGCATGCTTAAGTGTTACTTACCGCTGGACTCGCAGAAGAGGCACGTCTTCGCACAGTGTTCTTCCATATACTGCTTCCAGTCCCCAGAAGTCATACACAAGCCTTGTCTTTCCCACTTCTCACACTTTGATGTCAACTGTTTATCAACGCACTCACCTTCAAAAGAAATAAACGACGTGCATGTCCACATTAGTGACAGAAAGCACTTTGTACAGCAAATTCCACTCTGCTGAAAACGTTTAAAGAAATTCAAGTCAAACTTGAAAAACGCAAGCCTGGTGTTTTCATTTCCATTCTTACTATGATGACCTATGATTTGTTAACTTTTCTCTCAAATGTGTTCTGTTCTTGCACTTCTGTTAAGTAATGTTTCGCAAAGTGTGGAAGGTACCAGGCTATGGCATTGTGAGGAAAAACGTTAATGGCAGAAACGGCAACGGCAAAACGGATAAAAGACCTCAATCTTTTGTCTTTTTGTGCGGGTTTGCCATTTGTCCGTCTCTTTCACAACAGAGAGCCTCGAGCCAGCTACTTCAACACGAGGATGAATGAATTTATAATTTTCGGACGACAAACTGCGGCAAGAATTCTTTTGGACTATTTTTTCGTGTTTCGAACGTTGGTTCTCGACATTTTTTTTCTTGAAACACTACAAACGACTCGGCTCTTTCCATTCAGGAAGATCGAAAACGTTATTTCATTATTTTCCCTTGCCATGGCATTTCGAAAATAACTTATTGATCATGAACATGGCAACGAAACAAGCTTAGAGCCTGAAAAAGCGGAACCGGGGAATTTTACGTCCCAGTCATCCAGTTTGAAGTTGATAATCGAACTATTGATAAATGTACTAAACTGAGTATCCTTTCCCTACTACAAAAAGTTCTGACCACGTTTTTGTGCGGATTGAAAAAAATTCGGGCACTTGTTAGGACGAAAATTTATCCGCTTAAACATTTTTGTTGTAAAGTGGTTTTCATTCGAGTGACGAAAAGTAAATAGTTCTGCATCAGCTACGGAACGCGATTGCCTTAAATAACTCGCGCCACTTTATCATCCAATCAGAAGTAAAACCAAAACCAGTCATGACTCGCTCGCCCTCGTTTTCCCGCGCTTTGCGTCAGCTACATGTAATTGCTTCGAGTTTTGATTGGTTCATTGTATTGTCTGTGTCCTTTATGATTGGCTAGAGTGATTACTTTGGTTTTGGTTTTATGACACTCAATTTAGAACTGCCCCGGAGTGTAAAAAGTTAATCCATCTTGATGCGGCTATGAACTAGTTGCAGATACGTTTTTGACGTTTTACTTACCACATCTTCCGCATGTCTTCGGACAGTGAATATCGACAAATTTCCTCACATTATAAAAGGGAGAATCACATTTGCCAAACAGATTGCATGCTCTCACATACAGGTCCTCGCAAGCTGTTAAGAAATGGAAAATATTTGAGGATGATGTATTCTAAACCATTACTAAGGCAATTTTATTAACTGAATTAAATTCGAGTGCGAAATTTGAGGGCACAAGTTGTTTGAAAAGATGTGTAGCATTCAAGATTATAGCTATTGCAGCTCTAATTGTGATAGACAAACTGAGTGAATCTAGTAGATAGCGAGATTCGTAGATTAAATTTATAAATTCATTTTTTAATCAACAGTGGACCCTGTAATCTTAGAGCGGACGGAGAAAATTAACGCCTGTTTCCGGAAGCCCTGACACTTTCACTTAGTTGGTGTGAAGTACTGAGAACAATCTTTGTAGTTTGGAGCCCAAATGAGCACCGAATCTCTGAATAGCTCTCTTTGTGGCCCTAAAACCTGGAGCTATAGGTTCTTTTAGACCCTCATTTTGGTAAACATGTACCCTCTTGTCCTCAGACAAAAAAATAAAAGTAATTATTATATGGCTAGCTCCGTGAGCAGGTAAGATGAATCAAATCCTGCGCTGTGATTGGCTACCCGAGCGGGCAAGATGGAGCTACCTTGCCCGCTCGGGACTGCCCGCCGTGTCCCGCAAGAAAAATTTCCCCGAAAGGCATATAATATACCAAGCTTGTTCGGTCAAGATGGCTGGATATTGGCCTCGTTCTTTTTGGCGAGTTTATGGACCTCGACTCCGTCTCGGTCCATAAACACGCAGAAAAAGACCTTGGCCAATATCCAGCTATCTTGACCTCACACTTGGTCAATAATCCATACATATATCCAAAAGTGGCTATCACAAAGCATAGTTAATAGAGGGGAATGGTTATGAAACTCGACAAAGTTGTTTGTTGTAGGTTTTTGTTCCTTATATTGGGCCTTGACCGTGCACAAAACACAAAAGTTGTTCAGTTACTACTGTCGGAGGAACTAACCAATAGAAATGTATTGGCTACGTAATTCATTTATAGTGTATGAGCGCAAAACAAAAGATTGTGCACGATCGTGGACCTTCCAACATAAATCTTGGCATCTTTGTTTGCTCCTTTGATGTTTGCCGGGCTTCATAACCATTCCCCTCTATTAACTATACACAAAGAGAATGAAACCAATAGATACGTACGCAGGCAGCCCTGGCCATTCCAGCCCATTGCTTCGTCTCCATTCCAACAACACCCGTACAGAGGCCTAGGATCGCGAGCCTCGCAGTCTGCTTTGGGATTTGGCGCCTCTGGTGTGATAAATGAATAACTGAATTACGTAAAGCCTGGTTTTCACTAGCGAGCGCAGGCACAAGCGCAAGTACAAACGCAAGCAATAGGAATTACTCAAGTTAAAACGAAATTCGACGCAAACACAAGCACAAGCAAAATCATCCCAACCTAGGTGCGAGGTAATCTGGATCCAATGTTTTCATTGGCCAAACTTAACCACGTGTTGTAAATATCCTTGTGCTTGTGTTATGCCTGAACGGTATTTCGTTTTCACTTGTTGCAGTGCAAAGGCGAGCAAAAGCGCAAGCACAAGAAAAAGAAAAATTTTGATCCTTGTGCTTGTACTTGCGCTTGTGTTTATGCCTACGTCAAGGCCGTTTTGACTGTTTCCTAAGGGACTAATTAAGTGTTTTGTTATATAAAAAATAGCTAGAGTTTAATGTAAAGTAATTAGGTAAGACGAACTACCCCCGAATCAAAGTCATCTCTGGTAAGTAGGAGAGCGGGCGACATTCAGATTTATCCATTACCAGGTGACCATAAATCAGCCAGTAACAGCGCGCTTTAGATTCAGCTAAACCCCAGGGGCCCGTTTCTCGAAGGTCCCGAAGAGTTTTCGCACCCGGAAATCCAGAGCAAAATCTCTAACCGTATGGTTGCATAGCTGTTTTTTTCACATATTCTTAATACGAACAGAGGTTCTCCTCATATAAGGAGTTTCAGGCGTATTCCATTCTCGGTTTTTAGGTACAGATTATCTAAAAATGGCTTTGCGGGCTCGAAAAGTTTCCGGGGCTTTCGAGAAATGGGCCCAGTCGTTCGAAGGCTGGATAACGCTATCCACCGGATAAATCGCTATCCAGTGAATGAGTGTTAACAAAACAAACCACGCTATCCGCTGGGTAGTGATTTAATCCGTTGGATAGAGTTATCCATCTTTCGAACAACCCGGGCCAGCTAAGTATATAACAATGTCATTTAAATTAACCAGAGACACCACACGATGCCTGAAGTCCAATGTCATATCTTTAGAAACTGGCGAGCTAGGAGAAAAGTCTGTTTTACTTGGCTATGTGTTACCTGGCTAGTAAGCTTTAGGGACAATACCATTTGTCAACGAAGCTTATGATTATGATCGCATTCAGTTGATTTCTGATCATGGGGGAGGGGGCTGCCCAATTTAATATTAAAGACTGCTAGGGTTTCTCGCGAATTAAAGCGATTAGGCGATAGCTTCAAGGTTTCAGCGAATGTGCATCGTTTATCGCGTTCTTGCTGAGCCACATGTATCTCAGCGGCTGATCGCCAAAGAACAATTTCCTGCCAGATTCATAAGTTCGCATTTGCTTGTTGTGAGAACAATGGAATCGAACACTCCAACGATAAAAGCTTGCACATGCGCCAAACCGTAAAAGCGCCCCTTTAATTGTACTGTCACTGAGCTATTCGACAGTTAAGGATTGTGCCTATATCGATCCCTCGCAATTTCCAAGATTTTTTCTTTCACTTTTTAAATTCATTGGTATACACTTACTGCAGAACCTGCAAGTATAAGCACAGTTATTTTTGAACCAAACCGACTTGTTGACGCACTTATCTTTGACCTTTTCACAGTCTTGAAGGTCGACGCATAACTTCACTAAAATTAGAAAAAGAAAAAAAACCGATCAAATCAGTCAATCAGTTAATTAATCAATTAATCTATCAGTTCCTCAGTCATTAGTTCCGTTAATAAATCGATCAGTCGATTAAATAGTCACTAAAAAAAATAATAAATAAAAGGGACGACGACATCACAGTCAATAAACTACAGACCTCCTGCACGCTTTTCGTGTCTGTAATGCTAACATTTTTATAAACAGGCTATGAAAAACAACAGAGTTGCTGAGAAAAATTAAAGGGACGACTGACTTGAATGTAGAGATTATTCAACGTATAGTTGCGTACTACTGCACGGTATTTTACGAGGTACGTTTTAAAAGCAGGATGATTGGAATATCTCAGATGCGTTGCTCAACTTGACCACACAATCAGCAGTTTGACACACGGCCGTATCCAGCTTATAACTCGTGTGCATGTTGCGTGCGATCCGCTGAGGTGCACTTATTCCGGCTCTTCTCAGCGCGGCGTATCCGCACAGGCTTTCTCAGCAGGTCGTATGACTTGCTTAGCTCTTTCGACGAGGATATTATCGCTTGTGTTTAATTAAATGAACCTACCACCACAGCCAGCTTTCGCTGGCCCATCAGCAGCAGTTTTGCTGTCCGGACAACAGCCATATTTGGTGTCCCAGCAATTCTCTTCTGTTTTATGGAGACAGAGAGAGAGAGAGAAATATTCAGTTGGCTTTTTTTTGCTTGCGACACGCACAAGGTTAAGTGCAATCACTAGATTCCTCATTTTAGGGCGAAGGAAGATAAGGAGGATAAACTCAAACTATGTCCTTTCGATTTACAGTGCTTGTAAGGTAAACCTTTTAGCCTTACGCTTGGGACTGAGTCAGTCCTAAGCAGTCCCAACTGACAGACTGACTGACTGACTGATTGACTGACTCACTGACTCACTGACTCACTCACTGACTCACTGACTCACTCACTGACTGACTCACTCACTCACTGACCGACTGACTGACTGACTGACTGGCCGGCTGGCTGGCTGACTTACCACAGAATCCACACGTTTTTCTGCATCTCGATTTCACCCATGCTCTGAACCTTTCTTCCCAACACTGTCCGTTGTCCACGAACCGTTGACATTTCGGAAACCTGTCGAAACATTCTGCCAGGAGAGAAGTGTATCCTTAGGCTGACATGAACGAACTCCTGACAAGTCAATTCCCAGAAACAAGCCTGGGTGTACCATTGGTGTGTGAATATTGAAGAAGATGAATAGCTGACGAGAGCTTCACTACGCGACTGGCTTGTCCTTATTATGCCCTGATGGCGTGACAGATTTTGGAGTCAGTCTTCCTTACGATTGTTCGCGCTTTTTTTCTGACGATTTGGCGGATAACTGTGGCCCTTGGTTCCTGCCGAATGGCCAGTTTAAGTTTAAAGTTACGTCCAATTTAAATTTTGCGCCATCTTTTGCAGTCGGGAAACTTCAGACAGATCTTCATAATGTAACAAGCATACGCTCACAGTAAGTTTAGAATGAACATTATGATAACAATAATAAACATTTCTGTTAGCCTGTGAACAGTCTCCAGCTAGAAGGGTCCGATCACGGCTGGAAGGGTCGAGAAGGACCTGGATGAGAGTGAGGTGCCCGAGGGGGAAATGCGTTGGAGGTTTGGGCTAGAGAGTCTGTTCGCAGGCTACATTTCTGTTTATTGCGTACCACAATATCACCACTGAATATAGTGCTTCGCGCACTGATGTTTAAAAAGTTTAAAACTTTGAACGTTCTAACTGACTTAAAATCAAAACTTCTTTTCAAATGTTTAAAAAACTTACTTCCATCATCGTATAGAAGCTCGTCCTGTTGTGGCTCGTACCAGGCTACTGGACCGTGAGAATCGTCTGACACGTGAGCACGGACGGACATCTGGTCCAGAATTTCGAACATGCGCTTGATCTCAGCCAGCGGTGTTAGCTCTGAAATATGCATTTCTTTATTGTCAAATGGGAGGTCATCAAACACACTCTGTGGAGCATCACGTGGAAGATCTGGTAGAACTGTAGAAAAAAATTCAAGGGCAAAGACATCACTACTGATGTTAAGAAACACAAGTAGAGTTTTTGGTGATTTTTCAGATCAGTTATAATTTCAGCCTTGATCTCTCAGCTATCAGTGAATTTTGCAGATCTCAGTCATAAGTTAAAGTGCCTATGAAGTAAAAAATAATTACTGCTTATTTGAAAGGCTTTTCAAAGTAGAGAAGAATGGCGTTTTCCTTTTTGGAATATCTTTTTTCGTTTGAGAGATATTTACGTTTTTGTAAAGAAAGTGATGACGTCATAGGTGGTTCCACTAAAACAGCACAACACTCAATCGAGAATAACTCTAAAAATATTAAAGCGCTGTTCTTTAAACTTGGCACCAGAAATGTACATCACAAAAGAAACATAATGACACCCGTCGTGCCATTGCCATGACAACAGTTATGCCGCCGGTTCTGTTTTAATTAAGACTGAAATTCCCAGATTTTATCTTAAACAAGGATCATCCACTCCCAACAATCTATTGGGAAGAGTTAAGACAACATGGGAACCATGCGTGTTCCGAGCAAGACTCTCCGTCCCGCTTTAAAAGGTTGCAAATGGAGATATTTGGTTTTTCACAGAAAGAGACTGGAGCCAAGAGTGTTGCCATGGCAACAGCATAGTAGGTGTCTGTTTCTTTTGTGATGTACATTGCTGTTGCCAAGTTTGAAGAACACTGCCTTAATATTTCTAGAGTTATTCTCGATTGAGTGTTGTGCTGTTTTAGAGGAACCACCTATGACGTCATCACTTTCCTGATTTGCATAATACAAAAACGTGAATATCTCTAAAACAAAAAAAGATATTCCAGAAAGTAAAACGCCATTCTTCTTTCCTGCTTTCAAATAAGCAGGAATTATTTTTTACTTCATAGGCACTTTAAAAAGTGCGTCCTTTCTAAGCTGTCAGTGAAAACCCATCCAGACTCTAATAGTTATTTTGACAGCTGAATTAAGCGATGAAAAATAGTGTGTTGCTTAGCATATAGCCACTAATCTTCATGATATTTTACTCTTTATTTGTTCTTATTACTTTGTTTTTAAGTGGTTTCCTGTGCTGAAAAAAGTGGCATTTCACTTTGACACCGTGACCTGGCAGCACACATATAGCCTTCAGAGTGAGTAAAATATTTCATTATTTTCATTTCAGATTACTTAGAAGTCGGTTGACATGCTTGTTTCTCCGTTTGTTTCTCTCTTTTTTTTTCTGCGAGCTGAGCATGAAGCATTTTGAAGATACCAAACGCGAAACAACACTTGATTATATTTTTGTGAAAGCTTTCATTTTTTTCTTGTGTGTTTAATCCTTGTTATTTCAGCTTGAAAATAAATCATGGCATGCTAGCGTGGGTACGAACTATAAAAACAGATTCGTTTACTAAAACCGAAAAAAAGTCACGATCGAGTTGCAATGGTTTTGTTGTGTTTGACCTCGCATTTCCACTCTGTTATTAAATGCGCTGCGTGGCAAACGGTTGTTTAGGTCGGCTTTGGCAGCAAAAAGGTTTTCGATCTAAAGATATATTGAAAGTTACTGGGACATTGGTGTGAGGTCGTTTTGGTTCGATGGCGTGACTTCTGGATCGATAGCGTGACTCAGCTCACGCACAAGGCTTCTCTGTCATGCATGTTTACGGTAAACGGTGTCGCATGTCCCATTCACGCCGGTCCTGTCCGTAACCACTTTAGCCGTTTAACAGCTATTATATAATCGCGATCTGGGATAAACCGTTTAACAGTGTCGTCGAGATTAACTATAGCTAGGGAGTAGGCCACATTAGGAAAATTCTGATGGACATCATTTCCTTATCAAGTAATTGGGTGCGGCACAATTCAACGGGTATCTTTATTTAACGGAGGTGCGGGGATTTTGAAAACTCGACGAATACTGAACATTCCGCTAACGCTGCTAAAAAAAGCCTCAAATAGAAAGAGTTCCGCTATAATTCCGTTAATTTTTATACGCCATCCGGTTGCGCCGGACCATGAGGGTAATATTTGGCTTTAAGCTAACATGCCGAGAATAGATTTGAACTTTATCCTTTGAAAACCATAACGACGACGCGCAAGCTCCCTTAAATTTTTTTGTTTTTATCCCAACGCCACCGTTGTTTACCCTCCAGACTCTTAGAACTTTCTATAATAAGATTAATTCTTTGATTTTAATTCTTCTTTTTTATCCTTTGGCGTGCCAGGGTGTCGGCTGGCTAATTCGGTTGGGATGGAGTGACTTTGTCCTTAGCCTCTTAGCATTTCAGTCACGTGCTACAGAAAACAATGGCAGAACTCCTGCACATGTTAAATTTTATAAATTTGAGGCGCTGAAATTCATCTTCCTGGGCAAAACTTCCTGTTGTTGTTTACTCGCGAAGTATCCTCTGTCGGAATTTTAGCCCAGTGTCGTCTGACAGTCACCAGGAGAGACGCGACGCGGGACGCAGAAGAATTAACTCAGACTATCCACCTTTGGTATTGTGGGTCAGTTGATGTCATGATTATTTATTTTAGCGACTTGTTTGTTTTCAACGTTCTATCTCCATAATTTCTAATATAACTGTGTGTTACTGTTATCATTTGTGCGCAATTAACGCTCGTAACCAATAACTCGTAAAATTGAGAAATCTGATTAAATAAATCGCGCCCATTAATACCCCACCACCGCAAAATTTTTAGTGACGATTTAAACATGACCTAACTAAAAGGATATTTTCAAAATAATTTTGGACACAAAATTAATGGAATTATTTTGAAATGAATTTCAAGATCTCGTTTGTTCATTTAATGCGAAGAATCTACGTTGTAGTCACATTTTCCCCTATTTTAGAAATTGGTTGAATCAATCTAGCGTGCGCGGTGGACTGAGCAAATCTTTAGAATCAGGCAACAAAAAGCAAAGATACAAAAAAAAAATAAATCAGCCAGTATTTCTTGCATTGCGCCTTACGTCAAGCGCTAAAAGTATTGAAATGGTTTCATGAGTTAAATCGCGTTTGAAAAAACGCGCTAGAATCATAGTACGAGAACCGTTGTACGAATTGGCGGGAAGACCGCGTAACGACAGTGAACACTATGCAAAATTTTGACCAAATTCACGAAATTTGAAACGAAAATCAATGTAAAGCGATAAATAAACATTGTACTTACTGTATTTCGCGGTGATGCTTTCCAAGACAAGAAGAACAACAAACAGTCCTAAATGTGCCATTGTGGTATGAGAAGATCGTTTCAAATCTCCCTTCACTGGATCAGTGTTCCGCCGCGTTTACCTGTTGGAAGCTGATCGCATATCAGAGATTCAATTGCGGCGCAGGCTCTTTTATACCGAGCGGAACAAAGGTTACTTTTATAGAATTTTTGAATTTGGCGCTGATGTCAAAAACGCGATATCTGTTAGATGTCATACTGGGACGAAGTAGCGCGGAAAAGCTGGAATGAAAGGCACTTGTATGGTTTGCATGCTCAATAAAACTGTTGTCTGTTAAATTGGAACGTTAAGGAAATCACCGCCTTGTGTTCAAAGCTATCTTGTAAACTCATTAAAAGCATATCGGTCGTGATTGTTTTGCTTTTGTCGCATTTTTCGCGCCTTTTCTTCTCGATGGTCGTAACGTCGTCTTCTATTAAGGATACAACGAACACCTTCCACTCGGCTCGGGCGCCCGAAAAGCCATTCATTTCGTTCCGTTTGCTCAATTTGCTTAGTCCTTACTCTCTGTACATGTGTTTGCATGTATTTTACAACCACGAAGGAAAAACTTCCAGTGAGCCGCGAAAGTTATTCGCGTAATTTAACACTCAAGCTCACCGTGTTGTAAAAGACAATGTAATCGTTTGAAATCAGCAAGGTCAGAATGAGAAGGCAAGGCTTATTTGCTTCTTTTCAGCACAATGATACGCGCACATGATATTAATGTTTGTTAATTTCCAACTAGTACTCTACAAGTTGTTGATGTATGAACAACAGCGCGCTTTGATTTTTCGCCACATTGTATACTTTAAGTTATACACGAGAAGAATGAATTGATATTATAAGTGTCGATGGAAAACTTCTTTTGTTTTTGAATAATTAGCTACTCTTAACTGCTTGCTGAAGCGTAGAAAAGTCACCCATACGTTACGTTGAAATTACAGATAAGTATGCAAAAAAACGTCCCATGTCGTTCGAATACGAGAAAAAAGCATCCGTCGAATGTTTACCCCACTCAGTTCGTGTCGATGCTTATCACTGGGTTCTGTTGATACATACAACACGTATAAACATTCTTGTAGTTATTTTAAATTGTATTCACTTGTCAGCTGCGCTTCTCAAGTAAATTTTTAGCACCAGATACTTTTTAGCGCACTGCACACGACCCGTCGAGTGGAACACCGATCTCGTCCTTCGGCCGTTTGAACCCTTAAATTGCCCAAATGAACAGTTGACAAAAATGAGATGATACATATTATCTCGCTTTTTCTTCCTCTTTTTTAGGCAAGTTAAGTGACTTGATAATGACTGACTTGATTCAGCAATTCTCTGAATTCCAAGCTACTTTTTTGCGTGGGCCAAAATATAATTTGGAGCAGCTTTTCAAGAAATATGGAGACATAGTTGTTTATGGTCTGTCAACTTCTCTCAATTGAGTCTGGTAGAGTTCAAAAGGCAGTAGTGCACTTGACAATGAAAAGTTGGAATTGATGATATCAGAAAATGAAAGCTTCTGTCATGGCTACAAGAGGTAAAACTTTTGACTATATCATCACTGAGTAGGCAGTAATTGCATTAGGGAATAAATATCGCATTACGAATGGCGAATGGTCCTTAGATCTCGCAAAATTGTCGTCGAATTTCACGGGTCTTGCAGTCTCTATTTTTCAGCGGTTATGTGCGTCTCGCAGTCTCCATATTTTTACAAAGCTATCTCGGGGTCTCGATTTTATGAAAGGCTAATAAGAATGTGTGGAACCCGATTAGTTTACAAGCTTGTTACTCGGTCTCGCGATTTAAAAAGTCAAAATGTTTCAGACACGCCAGTCGCGCAGTCTCGCAAAATCTCGCACTTAGTTACCATTCACCACCCCTCTATGGGAAGCTTAGAAAACGTTAACTTGGAGCTACTTGGATACGGATGCATAAGTGAAGATTGTAAGATGTTATTGGACTGATTGTGAAAGCTTTGGTGCCAAGATTTTCAATTTTGGCGCGCAACGAAAATTGATCAGATTGATAAGACTGATAACATCGGTTGGTAACTGTTGTCAAAGTGCAAATTCTTTGCTGGCTTCATAGTGATAACCAGTGGGATTTGCACCGATCAAAGCCTTCTCGTGATTATGTGACGAGCTCGTTTATCTTATAAATCGCATGATGCTCGCTTGCCCTTATTGAGGAAGTGTGAGAACCTGCTAAAAGAGGCCACGGACTCGGCTATCGTTGTAAATCTCAGAGAATTATATAGCTTGCGTCACTACCACACTGTTGTATTTTTAATTGTCAGGGTCAAGTTCCACATCAGAAATATAAGGTTTCTGCGGATGAGCTGAATTCTACACAATGACGGAATTATAAGGATTCAGGAATCACACTTTCAGCGAAACGAAAATGGCTCAGAAAAGGACTGAAGTACTGTTGTAGTAATTTGATGGAAATATTGCTGACCCTGTCGATTTCAAACGATTCAAGGTGATTATTTTTGGCCGGTGTAAATGAGCTCATGATCAATTTAAACGTCCGACTTTTGTGTGAGACGGTTCATATATTTGGGTCCAGACAATAGAAATAAATGTTCCGGAAATTAATGGGCCACTTAATTAATGAAATTGATGCCGCGATTAATTGACCTGCACGGCTTACATCAGCTCGAATTTTTCGAATCCACGCAATTTTAATTCTCCTATAATAAAGTATCCTTAATTTCGCGGCTTTGAACTCTGTCTACGTAGTATGTAAACTCTCTAATAGAAAACTTTGTTGTTTTTTTACAAAAAAAGCCTGTCATGAACACAAACTTGCGTCCGTTACATAGCTCATTGTTTTAACCTCCCAAAAACGAAAAAAATTTATTTAGGACTGTTGGAATTTGCAAAGCCGCGGAATTTGGGCCTCTTAAAGCTTCGACAACATAGAGACTTTCGATGATCTTCAACCGTCAAAATTAACGATGACGCTGAAAATACCAGCCACCACATAACTGTCGAGAAATGTTGAAATTTTGAAACGTTGTTGTTTTTCTTCATTTTTCTCACGGTATTAATTCTTCCAGTTATTCTTTTTATTAACACTGCCACTTATGGCGTTGTATGGTTTCTGGGCTAATCTAATTAGTTCAATTCTTTGGCGTCTTTCTTGAGAATATATGGGACGCTTCCTTAGTATATTTTCAGCATCGGCAAGCAAACCGGACATTCAAACAAGACATTGCCAAATAAACTGAAAATACCCTGGTTAAGTAGTTCTGAAGCCTAAATTAACCTTGGAATTGTAAAAAGAAAAAAGAAAAAAATCGTTTTAGTCTTAGGAATTTACTGCACGTGGTCCCTTCAACGGCTATGACATTCAAGAAATTCACTGGTATGTGAGATCTGAACGAGAAATTTGATCCCTTGTCAGAGAAACTTTCCAGCATGCTCTAGGTGCATTTATCTTGATACCGAAAAAGTGACTGAAGACAGACAAAATTAATGTGAAAAGACTCGAGGTCAAGGTATTTGATGAGCTAGCGTACAGTCGTTTAGCACCGGGGCCAAATTAGTGCGTTCCGGATGCGGCGGCTTTTTTTCGTCTAGTGAATGTTATAACTTTATAAGGGGTTTCAAACTATCTTTTCCTGCAATTCAAGCCGTGCCTTTTATTCCTAGATCACGCGCTGCCCGTCATTTCGTGACCGATCTAAAAGAGCGTGACTTACCATCTGAAACAGCGTGACTTACATATTTCATCTAAAATACTGTGACTTGATAGCGTGACCTCGCCTCTTTAAATTTCAATTATCACGATCAAGTGTGTCAAATGAGGGGATCAGCACATTTTCTAGCTTCCTTTGGCGCGATGCGGGGGTGGGGGAGGGAGGGGGCGGCGGAATATTAATCACACGTATGTCACCTAGTGATAGAAAGTTGAAATCCGCCAAAAGAATTTGGTGTTAGCCTCTGGGTGTTTAAATCATTTTCAAGCGAAAAGGGTACAACAGTGAGCCTTCTATACAATAGAAAACGTTATATTATATTCCAGTATCATCCATGCTAAGGCATTGAAGCCTGACTTTCACTTAGCCGGTGAGTCTTCACAGTTTTCAAACTTCTCAAAAGCCAAATAACCGTCTACGAAACTGTTCATGGATGCCCGAACTATAAAGTAAGGCCCTGTGCACACATGCGCTGGCCGAATTTGAAACACCGGTTAGGCCCTCCCTCCACACTAATCCGTCACGAAAACGGAGCTTTTCAGAAACGCTCTAAAACCGGAGGAATTTGAAAACGCCGGCTCTGCGTTTTAGTGTGGATTGAAAACATTTTGTAAACGAACTGAGGTTTTCGAAAACGATCATAAGGTTACGATAATCATGTGATTTCTCCGACCGAGTTTTCCTCAAACACAGGTCCAAAATTAAATGAGCGGTGGTTATTGCGTTTTTAAATTCCTCCGGCTTAGTGCGGATTGAAAACTTTTGATGCATTTTTAGAGTGAAACTCCGTTATCAAATTCCTCCGCCGGTCGTAGCGTGGACGGGCACTAACAAACTTAAGGAAACATTACCTGCCTTTTGCAGACCGTTCTTGGATCCCAAGTTCTGCTTCTGATCTACACGTATCACTGGTGCAAACTCGAGACACAATTAAACAAATTAGCATACATATTATATTGAGTTTGGTTAATTTAATTATTAATTTCTTTAGAATGCTGCACAATAGCTGAACACTTTCTTTTAAAAAATAAGATCCAAACCTTGGCAAGCGTATCGAAATTAGAGTGCCTCGCAGGCTCAAATGCCAACCAACTTTCTAAACATAATGCGAGGAAAAACTGCTTATTGTGCGTGCTTTCTCCAAACAGCTTTCGATCATTTTACTAGCCACGTGAACTCGCGAGACTAACAAGCATATCTCGCGAGATGCGAAATTGCGCTAGCCGGGTCATGTATATTCATATCAAGGAAACTAAGTGGTTGCAGTTAATTAACTTCCCAAGAGCGCGCCCGCAAGGCATTGCGCACTCTTGATCAATTGAATTAATTGTTGTTAACTATTTTACCGTATGCATATCTTTAATTTACACTGTCTATTACTTTTACGTATTTCCGGTATTACGTAAATATCGGCTACATAAAAACACTTCCCAATGTAAAATTTTCATTGTACCTGAAGAAGGCTGGTTTGGCCAGCCGAAATATAGTACACCTTCAAAAAATCATCCTACGTTGTGTCGGTTTTTGCTTTTGTATTCTTCATTTTATATGTAAAGCCGATTAGATCTCTATTGATCCAACGTATACCAGAAGGATCATCGTTCCGGTTGCGTGCTTAAACATTTTATTAACTAAGATCAATAATTAAAATAAAAACTTGGATCCATAATTATTTTAACAACGTTAATGCTTTGAATTCATAGATTAGACGACATGCGAGCGATCTTAGGTCGTTAGTTCTATTTCATATTTGTTTAATGAGGCATTTGCAGCCGTTTGTTTCCTTCCCTTAACCGCTTCATCGTTTGGTGATCTCGGTTCACAAGGCTTTGGATTTGCCTCTGGGTAGGAGTCAAACCATTCAAGCCAGTAACGTCCGCAGCCTTCTAATGAGATCTTTTAACAGGAATGTCATCTTTCAATCTATGACGTACACACTATTTAAACCTTGATATGTCAAGAAAAGTAATTTCGTAAGAATCCATACACTCTATGTTCCAACAACGTTTTGCAAAATTCCCAAAGGAGTAGTTAAAACCATGATGAAGATTGCTGTTCTCTGCAGGGGTCAGTGCAACGAACGACAAAAAATCTTCCAAGCTTCTTCTCGGTGTATTTCTTTTTTCCTTACTCCTCGCTCGATTATAAACCCAACCGTGACAGGAATGAAGATGGTAGTTATACCTGTGCATGAGACGTTACGCGTGAGACTGGATGATGGAGACAAATAAGGCGCTTGAAAACGTTGGAAACTTGGAAAACAGAAATGGGAAAACGAACTTTGGTGACTTTGGACTTCGTGTTTGAAAAAACGATTTTGAAATTAAGTTATTTTAGCATTAATTCTTTTTTCAAAGAGTGATTATTTCTAGTTGACCTTACAGATTCAATTCTTTGTCAAAGTTAGAGCTATAGCATGTTTTCAGGTTTTAAAACTAAATTCTCAATACGAACAAGAGAAGAAATGTATGGTAATAGACAAGGAGAATTAACATTTTGAGTTTGGCACTGAAATAGATAACTGACAGTTTCACTGTCGGTAACAGGTGTCGATACGATCGTGGCTTATCCACAGATCAGATGGTTAATAAAAGCGTTCGACAGTTACCCCAGTATTTAACAGTGTCCGTTGAAAACAATCTAAAAATCTAAAAGTACATAAAACGATATTTTAAATGACAAGAAAGTCTTTACTTGACTCAACGGTGTAAATGATTTTTGGATTCTAAATTACGTTGGTGGCATATCGCCAAAGGTGCGAAAATATTTGCTAATACTGTCATAAATTTCTGGTTATCATTTTAATTTAATGCTTGTCAGCTGAAGACTATGGAACGCGCCTAACTTATTGCTGTGAAACTTATCTGTTTCTCTTTTACGTAACACTTTTTTGCGCCGGAATGGATAAACGCCAATTATTAAAATGTAGTCCAACTTGGCTATCTTTCATCCTGGTCCTTGTATCCACTGTTTCGTCAATGGGACCTCTGAAACCTATGCCCATAGAATACGCCATTACACGACTCACTCAGCGACAGAAAGAACAGTTTGTAGATGAACACAATGAATGCCGCAGTTTAGCGAATCCGCCGGCGGCGAATATGGAGTATATGGTAAGAACGTGATTCCTGTTTAGCTTATTTGTGATTTCATATGCCTGATGTCACAAACAGATAATCAAATTCAAGGGTATAATATATTTATGGCACATATTCCACAGTAATCGTATGCGATGTTTATTTTCTCACTCACTAAGTATCATTGTGGTACACATTCAGTGGCGTTGTTTTGATCGGGTAGACAGGGTGCAAGGAGATTTTTCTACCCAAGTTCAATGATGGAAATTTAAATTAATTTTCAACTCTTGGTTTGATTCAGTCGAAAATTAGACCGACGAATCAAATCCGCGGTGTTTCTACAGATTAGGTGTTTCCGAGACGTTCAAGACAACTCATAGTGGTTTTGGATTTATGGGTGATCCTCTCTTGATGTGGCTTATCTTTTTCAACATTTTAACTTATTGGTTTTTCCTCGTTTATAGTTCTGGAATGACGACTTAGCGAACCTGGCTCAAATGTGGGCTAACAAGTGCATCTGGGATCACGGGTTTCTAGAATTTGGAGAGATGTATCCGAATGCTCCCTTTAAAGGCCAAGTTGGTATGCTGACAAAATCCCGCTGTATTTCGTTTCTTTTTTTGTAGTTGGATGTTACTTTCAGTTTCGTTCCCTTCCATTTCGACGAGTGATATAATGATAACTAGGAATTTGCCCAGACTTCAAAACCACAAGCATTTGATGACTGGCCTCGAGGGAAACAGAGAGTTTTTTTCCCCGAGGCGAGTTGTTTCCCGTGGTGCCAGTCATTAAGTGTTTTGTCATACCTCCCAACTCAAGAATAGAGCAAACCGCGAAAAAAAGTATATATTATTTTGCTTGACACTGGCGGGCACACAATTTTGCTGCGGTTTTAAGGTACACGACTTGATCACTTGCGAGTCGAAAGTTCAAGTTGTTATTTTCCCAGGGGTTAATGAGTTTTGTTCGCTTTAGGGAGTTTTGACCCACGACACGTGACACGTTCTCCTCCAAAAAGAAACGTATTGGAGCGGGAAGGTATAACAATCGGTGTTAAAGCGCAAGGTCGTTGGGAAAAAAATGCTGCGTTCCGAAAAAGATCAAGAAGGGCGTTGAAATTTGGGATGGGACCGGAGATTGAGGATAACCTGTTATCCAAATTTTCTCAATCCTTGAAAACTGGAGATAGGAGGAAGGATAGAGGGAGGAGAGAGGACAACTTCATTAACAATACTCCTAGTCACCCCATGCAGAGTTCCAGACAAGTTTTCAGGGTAAGGTGTCAAAAAGGAATTTCAACGGGTCAATTCCCACTGCACCCACCAAATCTTTCTAAATGTCCTATGGGTAATTTGTTGGGTCATGCAGCTGATCTTGTCAGGTTTTTGATCTGAGACCCCACATCTATGTGGAACACTGCTCATGCCACGGGAAATGAGATACGTGCTAGCGGTACTCTCACTTTGGCCTAAGCTTGAACTATTTCTTATTTCGCTGTATCACTTAGGGCAGAATCTTGCGCGTGAATGGGGTCGACTGAGGAATCCGGCTGATCGGGTAAAGCTGTGGTATCGGGAAAGCAGCAACTGCACGTTCGGCAAGTTTTCTACTTCTGTGGTTCCAAACTATTGTTCCAAACCTCCGTGCAGAAAGTATACGCAGGTATGTTAAAGTCACGCTGAAAACAGAATGAGGCCTAAATTTGGTCGCAATTTATTGCAAACACGAGAGTGAATTCACAACAACAACAGCAAAAGCAGTTTATTTGTAATCAAAAAAGAAAAAGAATAAGAAACAAATTATTTTACAAACGCAGATATTTAATTCTACATGACTCGAAGGCTTTTTGCTCGAACTTGTAAATTTTTGAACATTACTTTGCCTGATAATTTCAGTAAGAGAATTGATACAAAGAAAACATGACCAGATATCGACGTTTGGCAGAAAGTCTCGGTGCCATGCCAGAATATTGACCTATCGAACGTCGGTTATTACTAATGCATTGCAGCATGGCACTCGAGTTACATGAGAGCTCGAATTGAGTGAAAACCTGGATCCTAGTTACGTTTTACACTAGTAGATTGTTGAATGCATGTAAGGCCTCTGCTGAGCCATGGCTATGGCCGGCTTAACAGCATCCTTGCACCTATAAATTGTTGCTTACATGTTTTCTGTGTCCAATGCACAAATAGCGACAAATACTGCCTTACGTAAACAAAGTTCAAACTAAAAAACAAATTTCGTGTACCTGCATATGAGACTTTTCATTATTAGAGGTAGTCTTTCGTATAACTGAGTATTTATAACACTCATTTTTCATGAGTGATAGCGTAGCTAGAGTGAGTTATAGCAGTTAGTTTGGGAAGAAAAAGATATCTCTCTCGGTCAGTCCATGGATCGTAATTTTGGGGGTAATTCTGCTGACCAGGGTATTTCGCAAGAGGGCGATATTTGCCTGACCATTGTGAACAAAATGGTTGCCAAACTAAATACTATTATTACTACTACTAAAGGTGGGTGTATAATTCGATCCATCGACCGCTTTAACAGTGGCTGTTAACCGAAACGTTCACACCCGAGAAGTGTTTTTCTTCCGCTAATTATTTCAAATTTCCATACCATCTCATTTTCTTGTATATTTACATTAGTTTATGGGTTTAGCTTTTTTATTTTCATCTTTATTTGCTAATACCTATGTAAAAGCAAACTATCCGTCAGTAGCTCTAAGGAAAAAAAAAAATAAAGTCCCACAACAGGATTCGAACCGCCGATCTCAACCCACCAACTTCGCTGGAACCTTACCACTTTGCCAAGGTGCAATTTATGAATTATTCGTGAGAGAATATCTATAAATTCATCACAGTTGGGTATAAACCGCTGATTGATTTATTGAACGATTGATGAGTCACTGCGGAGTAAAATAATTCGCACAGCGAGCTTCCGGCGAGCGACTACGTATTCAAATGGCAGATCATTTCTGCTGGAAATCACTCAATTTGTTAACCAGAGGACTTGTTTTACTGGCCATGTTATCTCTTCATAGATATTTTTTAGATGCAGGACAGGTTTTTTTTTTGTCAATCTCCACTGAAGGCAGAAGATCGCTTGGCGCGTACTCGTAAACGTCATCTGAAAAAGCGCATGGTGTGCATTTCTAAAACCTTAGCGGTTCGTCATTTGGTCAGTTTGGGGCTTACTCTTGCCGGTGTGAGTAATTTCGATCCTCTGATATTTTTTTTACTGCAATGAAGGAATGAAGATGTTTGTAATAACTTAAGTCCTAAGGACAGAAACATCGATATCAGAATAGCCCTCGACTCCTGACTGGGGTAATTCTAAAGGCGGGGAGACATAAACTAAATGTGGATTTGGTCTCAATTAATAGAAATTAAGTTGACTATTAATAGTTCTTTACCTTTAAAGTACTGTGTACGTGTACATAACACATTCAGTTTTCCGTTAGAACTCATCTAGTACTTTATAAGTAATTATTTATAGTTATTATGTGTAAATTAATGACTTAATTTATGCTGTGTCGCGCAGCATACAAACTCCTCAAAATCTTTTTGACCGCTTGTCATATGTGGTGCATGAAACATGACCGTTTCAAATACAGTGGAACCCCGCTCATACGGTCACCAACGGGTCTTGAAAATTTGGCGCGGCATATTAACGGGGTGGCCGTATTAATGGGGTGGGGTCAAATTTCATGATTGGTCTAAATTGACTGTCGTCTTCACAGATATCTCAAAATTGCACTTCTAAACAACTGTTCTTTTATCAGCATCCGGAATGCAGATATAATTTTTAAAAAAATGAAACGTCAAACAGTACATACAATATCAACAAAGGAAAGATGAACATAACTGGTTTGAGTGGCCATATAAACGGGGTAAAATTATAAAGGACTATACAGGTTGCGATATCAGAATGTGGCGGTTGGCCGTATTAACAGGGTGGCCACATTAACGGGGTTTTCTTATCAGAAAATGTATGGACGTTTCCCTGGGACCAAAAAAGACTGGCTGTAATAACGAGGTGACCTCAAGACCGAGTTCCACTGTATCACGAGTTGGTTTAAAAGCGTTTTGATCTTTTTTCTTTGACAGTTATTTATTTTCAATGTAAAATAGGAAATTAAAAAAACTCAAATGAATGCTCGGTGAAAACACTTTTGCTGCTACTTTCCATTAAAAAATAAATAAAACTTAATGGCTTACTGTAAACCATACATGTGTATACCCGTTGGGCCGATTATATGTTAAGGCCATATTAGTATGGTCTACATGAAATGATACTGATGGCTTAAAATCATGTTTTTATCGACAATTAGGGATATAATAAGACAATATCAAGTAAATGTATTATGCATAAACCTCAACCTTAGCTTACATTTGTACGGAAAACATTTTTTCACCTTATGTCATCAAACCTGTGGTAGCAATGCTTTTGAGGAAAGCATTGCTAGACTCTATTTGACTCAAGCAAGAGCTATTTAAAGGTGACTTGATCTTTCAAAATATGGATAAAAAGCGAGGAATAAAATTTTGCAACCGAAGCAACTATTTACACAACCAAACAGACGTACCTTTCATGAGGGTATTGTCTCAGTAGAACCAGCCAAAAACATAACACAGTTTTCTATGAGGCGCTCGTTTGTCACTTTATGAGAGACAAAACTATTCATGAAATAATCGCCGCGCTAGTTTATAGATCAAAACAATCAGACAGCATTCCAATGCAGCAAGTTCACTTCCCACTTTTTCCTCCTTTGTAAGAAGAAGTGCAAATCAGAATTTCCAGTTGATAATTAATTTATGTTTGCTTTACGTCTGTACTAAATACAGGCGTATTTTAGGCTAGCAAATACTGAATATTTCGAGCATTTATGCCGGCATCTAGGGTAAGGAAGACAGGAGGGGCAGGATTAATGACCAAAAACTATCAAGGGAATAGGAGACGGGCAAAAGACTGACCCACTTTACGCCAATCCAAGATGGCGTCTAAAAACAACAGAAAATCTCCTGCAAGCTAACTGGGTTGTGCACTTACTACTGGTAGTCTATTTGATGGAGCTCATATTATTATTTTTCTGTTCCATTTCTGATTTAACTTACATTCTATTTTAAACAAACAAATTCACCTAAACTGAAGTCTCACGATTTTCCGGACGATCCATCCCATATATTCTCATGAGCCGTGCTTCGGCACGCGTCTGCTGATAACGGCGCATGCGTCGCATGCGCCTCAGTTCCTCGTGGAGGTCACGCCGCATCAACATGGAAGGGGGCAGCTGCCTGCTCTGTGATAGGTCATCTTGTTCGTCCGTCTCAATCTTACGACACACGCAGATAACCTTAACAGCCACTGTTCTAAACCTGTAAAAATACAAAGCCGTTAACGAGCTGAAAATCCGACAGTAGGGAGCTTAAGCAAACCACGTCGGCAATAGCAACGCTAACGTCACCAAACAAAAGGTTTAATGAGCAGCACAATTGCTAATATATGCACGTGCGTTATAAATCCTTGTACATTTCTTTGCCGTCCTCTGCAAAAAAAACATGTGAAATGACCAAATTCTGCGTACCTTGGGGAACGTGAATCATGATGTCTAATTTTTCGTATTTCTCAATGAATTGATCGCTCACATCACATATTTAATTAGAGCGGGTTCTTAGACCGATCGGCGTCTTTAAGAGATCTAAATAACTGCGAAATCCAAAGGCAAAATATTAATGTATTTTTTATTAGGCTAAGTTCTTGGCGTCGCCGTCGTCATTGGCTAAGTTTCCAAATAAGAGCCAAAGGCCAACGCACAGACGCAAGAATACTTTTAGGGTATCGGTTAGTGTTGGATTGGAAGTTGTGGAGTTTGTTAGTTTTTTAAGGTAGACTACTACGTTAGTACTGATTTGGGCCGCAAAAGGTTTTGCTTTTAGTTTAATCGGCGTTCAATTCCGTTCAATTAATACATCATTTTCAAAAGTAAACACCGTTATGAGTCAATTTAGGCACCCCGGTTGTCAGCTGACTCGGAAGCGCATTATTTCGGTACGTTACAGGTCATGATATATGTCATATTTACTCCGACATTTTCTAAATTCTCCTCACCGTTTGCTCACAAGCAGGCAGATAAGCGGGTTGAAGACGGCACTAGCCTTGGCGATTATTCCAGGAATGAATGATGTCGCCGGATCGAACATCTCCGGGCCACCGAACACGGACATCATGGCACATGCATAATATGGCATCCAACCGACAACGAAGATTATTACACCGATTAATATCATGATAACCGCCTTCTTTGCCCTTTTACGGTCCCTTGACGCTGTCGCGTTGACGTCTGGTACATACGATGACCTCTGGTACATTTTGACGAAGTAAGCTACGGAAAATCCCAGGGGAATTACGAAGGCAAAAATGACCAGCAGCACGGAATATATGCGTCCGGCGGGGTTTTCTTCGCGCCAATTTGGAGCACAGACTGTGTCACCTGATTCAAAATTGAATGAACCCCAGCCTACTAGGGGAGGGAACATTATAGCAATCCCGTACAACCAAGTGCCCGTCAACGTCTTGATAATCTTGTGACGTTCCCAGGTGTCCCGCTCGGCAAAAGCCATTTCAAGTTCCATGTCGTCGTCGCTCAGCTTGCGATGGATCTTGAGGATACACAGTGCCAACGTGACAACAGTTGATATGCATCCGACACACGACAGGAAACCTACAATCTGACAAAAAAATGAAACTGTACCTCAGTTAAGGAGTAAGAAAGTTCTTATCTTAGTGAGCGAGAACGTCCGCGCTCAACTTTGCGCTCAGAGTCTTCGTTCCACTTGACCAGCGGTCGAGGAATGGAAAGTTCTGATTGGAAGTCCGGAAATATCGGACTTCCGGTTGAACTGCGCATGCATACCTGACAAATACGTGGGTTAATCGAGTTGCTAATGTTCTACTTCCGCTAATTTCCATTGTTTTTAAATCAATCAAAATTCGAGCCTTTAACGGAACTCTCGAGACTCTTGAGAGTCGCTTTCTTTGTCAAGTTTGCGCGGGAAGGATGGAAAACTCGAGGAACGATTTCCCTGGCTTGAAACGAAAGGACTGGGGCTAGTCCCTCTTGGATAGGAAACTGGTTCATCGCAGGTCACTGCCCAACATTTTTCAGGCTGCTCTCACTTCTTCCTGGGAAGGCTTTGTAAGAGTAATGTGTCTTGTTATAACAAGAACTCGACGACAAGAAAAAAAAAACGACATTTCCATTTCTTTGTCACTCTTCCTGTATGAGGAATTTTAGTTACGCTTTTAGCTTGGTACGTCGTGTTTTTTAAAGTAATGATTTCAAATGAATTACTCATCAGATCAGTTGAAAAGCCGGCCAACTGGTGCGAAGCTAACTAGCTGTCTGTTTATATGCCGAGAACATGTACAATTCCCACCAATGGCCTGCTTTGGGAGACATGGCGCAGGAGCATATATACATTTGGCTACGGTTTCGAGATCTCCAAACCTGACAACAACTTAATGGTATAGATCATGCCGTCAAACTCTCCTGTGCAGCAGAACCGAGTGACTGAAATATGATTACAGTGGAATCGCCAACTGGCCATCAAGAATTTGGCCATATTAACGAGGTGGTCGTAGTAAAGGCGTTGTTATTAAAGAGAGGAAAAAATGACTGACTAGCTATCCAGGCCAAAAACAGTGCTCGTATAACGATGGAGATAACCGGGTTCCACTGTATAGTAGAGTTGTTAGAATATTTTCTCTTACACAACAGTATCAGGATGGTAGCTAGAAAAAGAATTATGACTGAGGCAGTGTCCATGGCTAAATTCTCTTCCTAGGTATTTTAAAGCAGTGTATTACTTTCCTCCTCCAAAACAAAAAACGAAAAAATGACTGAGGCAACTGCCTCGGTTTGCCTCATAATGGCTACAAGTGTACGGCCTTGAGTACCCACTTTCGACCACATTTCGTTATAAATGAACAGACTTGTGATTGTTTTGATGAGTGCATCAAAACCCAAACGTAGCACTATCTGTGAGGTGCAACCAATCCCTAGAGATTCCTATGGCAAAGACAATTTCTCCACTCCACGTGAAAGTACCAAAGATGACGTTACCAAGAGGAACTTCGCCCGTTCAGCTCTCTCAGTGTTTTGACTCTTGATGTAACTAGAATGTGCCCGGCATAAGTAAACTATGTTTCTGGCGAACAAAAGATGTCAAATTTGCAATGCCAAATGAGGGGGCAGTTGTGCGGAGCAAATTGGAACGTTATAATCAATGAATGTTCGTAAATGACACATAATTGCCAAAAAATATTGCCAGTTTTCGAAGGAACAGAAAAATGGCCATTTTTTTTAATCAGCTACTCCGTGGCATTGCGAGAAAATGGTGATTTGTAAAATCATTTAGATATTCATAGTTAGGTCGTGGTTGCGATGTTCTATTTAGTAGAATATTATTCAAAAAGGAAAAAGAATTAAAGTATATTGCGTTCTAGTAACCTGGAAGTACGACCCGATTGTTTACCGTTCACTGGATGTCGAAAAGCAGAATTTTGTTTCCAAAGACAAACAAGTACTTCATAGCCTTAGTCGTCGTTAATTAGCTACAACTTACTAATCAAAGAATTGCTGTTGACAAAATTAGAAAATCAGTGAAAATTAGCGCCGATTATTGCCCCCGCAGGGTTTTGGCCCAGAGACCAAAACCCGAGGAGGCACCCTAGGATTTCCCGCGTGTATACATACAAGGTCATACAAGGAATTTCAAAAAAGTAAGAAATGTGTTGGTAGTATGCGAAGCGTTCTCGATTTGATGAAACTAGGCGCGCACAGTGGTCTCGGGTAATGTGGGGCAAGGAACGCGGGCTCACAAAACGGCTGGAAATAGACCCTAGGTGATGTCGGGGATCCAAGATTCTTACGAGTTCGCGTTTCGCCATCTTATAGCGGCATTTCAAGATTCTTGTAACCACGAGTTCGCGTTTCGACATCCTCGAGCAGCATTTCAAAGTCTCCCAACCACGAGTTCGCATTTCGCCATCTTCGAGCAGCATTTCAAGGTCAAAAATACACTCCAATTACAGTATGGCCCCGCATGACGATTTTAGTGCGATCAAATAAATTCGCTTCGAGATGGCCGAGATTCTCATCTAGGACAAATTGAAAACTATTTCAAAGATCCTGAAGGTAGATTTTGGGAGAAAAACAACTCAGAAGGTATCGTAAGAAATTCTGAAGTAAACTAGAAATTCGAGGCCAGTGTGGTTAATTGCAACTAAAGAGGTAAATGACCTTCCGATCGCCAGTTTTACATTTGGCATCTCGTTTATTCGGATCGCTTATTTGTATTGAGTAATCCTACGTGGCGTAGAGCTCATGTGTGGGCTGGGTGACTTTGCAGGGATCCAGGTGTAACTGTAAATGTAAATGTTTTGCAGCGTTTTCGTTGAGGTAAAAAAGCTCGACTCTAATTTGCATATATGGGGACTGTAACGCGATACTTCTTTTTACGTCTCGGAAAAAAAAACTCAACTTCCGTTCTGCTTTCGAGATATGTTTGCTCGTATATCAATACAAATGGTTTGTTTCAGCATCAAATTGGAAAAGCTATAATTTTTTTAACTTTTTTTCCCCTATAAAGTTCTACTGAGTGAAAGTTTTGTAAAAAAAAATTGGTTTCCATGAGGGCAACCTATTTTTCCAGAAAGTACTTTTTGCGTCCTTTCTAACGAGATATGGTAAACTGCTCTGCTGTAAATGCTTCGTGAGAGTATTATGTAAAGAATATCATGTGACAGAATGAGTGAAACAGAATGTGTTGGTTTATTTAACTTCATTGATTGTTTGGACCATATTCATGTCAAGATGCCTAAGTTACTGGAACAGTATGAGTGATATAGTTTACAAAAAAAATGAAAGTTTTAGGTCATACAGTAATGTTCAATATTATTGTTTTCAATCAGCAGAAATAAAAGAAAGCGGGGGCAGATTTAGTGATAACTATTACTAGTCTAACATATATTAGCATGGCGCATCAGTAAATCAGCATTTTTGTCGATACGTTTCCGTGTTTCAGTAAATGTCGATGAGATTTTTCCCTCACTGTGGCGAGACGTGAGTTCACATTACGACTAATCTCTTACCTGGTAATATATCTCCCAAGCATATTTTCCATCTTTTTGTCTATGTGTTTTCGTGTTTCAGTTAATGTCGATGAGATTTTTCCCTCACTCTGGCGAGACGTGAGTTCACATTACGACTAATCTCATACCTGGCAGAATATGTCCCCAAGCATATTTTCCATCTTTTTGTCTATGTGTTTTCGTGTTTCAGTTAATGTCGATGAGATTTTTCCCTCACTCTGGCGAGACGTGAGTTCACATTACGACTAATCTCTTACCTGGCAGTATATCTCCCCAAGCATATTTTCCATATTTTTGTCTACGTGTTTCCGTGTTTCAGTGAATGTCTATGAAATTTTTCCCTCACTCTAGCGAGACATGATGAATTCACATTACGTCCAATGTCTTACCTGGCAGTATATCTCTCCAAGCATATTTTCCTGAGCCCAGGCAGACGCGATAGTGGGTGGAAAATCCACTAATATGACCACGCTATTGGCAATCATGATGTTGAGGAAATATGGAGACAGATCGAACTGTTTAAACGCCGGCTGCATCAAAACCAGCAATGTGAACGCCTGGAACGTACAGCCCACTGTCAACAGGACTACCATGCTTGTGCCCAACCCAAGGAACTCTCCATCGCTCAGCAGAGACATTTCACCGAGCGACTTGACTACGTTTTTCTGATCGGACCGATGAATATACTTTTCGGTGGCATTTAATGCAGATGAAATGCTCTACTGTCCTGTTGTTTTTCGACTTAGTTTTCAGATCAAGGCGGCCGACTTCCCTCCACTGACGTCATCGATTCTGACAGGAAATACTCGTTTGTGACAATGGTCTTGTTCTTCAATAGCGATTTACTGATTCGCATGCTTTTTTACGCCTCGTCCACACTACGTCGGAGAAATTTTAAAACGGCGTTGTCACTTTAGAAATGCATCAAATGTTTTCCGTCCACACTAAGACGGAGAAATTGAAGACGAAACAACTCGGTCAAGCAAATCACATGATTATCGTGACGTCATCGTGTTCGAAAAGCTACGTTTTCAAAATGTTTCCCGTTCACACGAAAACGAAAAGCCGGCGTTTTCAAATTCCTCCGGTTTGAAGAGCGTTTTCGAAAAGTTCCGTTTTCATGACGGATTAGTGTGGACGGTAGACTTAACCGTAGAAGTAAAACTGGTTTTCAATTTTTTTCTTTTTGGACGGGGCCTTAATTAATGTCGCCAGTTTTGGAATTTCAGTAGTACGTATTTATTTTTCCCATCTGTCAACTCTGTATTGAAATTGCAATGATAAAGTATATTTTGCTATTAATCGCAAGTTATTACATTTAACCCCACGTAACTCGCAAAATAGAAAGTGTTTGCACTTGCGGAAGATAATTTCTTCTTTTATTACAATTAATATCAAAATGGCTATAGAAACCTGTTAGCTTTTCAACAGAGCTGATTTTCGTCCAAGCTCTTTTCTCGATTGGCAAAAATGTGCTAGTGACAACTAAGGAAACCTTTGGCGCGAACAGTCAAAGCCGTTTTTCACAGTTATAAAGGTAATTTAATAAGAACTTGCAAAATTATAACCATAATCTCACACACGCGCTTAATCAAAAAGTTTAAGTTACAATTTAACTTACAACCCGTTAAATTATCGTTTTAGTCGTTCTTCCGGCTTTCTTGAGCTAGTACCTATTGTCTACGTTTGCACCTGTAACAAAATACATAACATTTTTATGTTTGTCCTTTCGCCACCGCCAAATACTATTAATGCTATTAACGGTTTATTTTTGGCAAGATGGCAAATAATCCGGAATAGAAGATTAATTTCATATTTAATTATATTTTCCGAAGTCATAACATTATTCAGCTGGTCTAAATAAGCATCATGAAAGAAGGAAAAACTTATATTTCTTTTTATATTTATATCTATATATATTTTTTCTCTTTCTACCTCTTCTTTTCTTTATATTTCCTACAACCGATTTAAAGCGTAATAATTCTTGTAACTACTCAGCTCGTTTAGTTTTTGCTATTTTGAGTAGTTTTTTTGCTTATTTAAGTTTAATGTATTCTTTTGCTGAATGATATTCTCTGTATTATGCAAAATAAGATGGTGGTTGTTGTTGTTGTTGTTGAGTTCATTGTATTAGAGTCAGTTTTTTAAATACCCTGTTTTTCCTTTGTCGGCGGGCTAGTGAAAAACCTTAGACACCATCCACACTACGCCAGAGAAATTGAAAACACAGCTTGATTTCTACAGTCAGGCCTATCGTCCACACTAATCCGTCACCAAAACGGAGCTTTTCGAAAACGCTCTTCAAACCGGAGGAATTTGAAAACGCCGGCTTTCCGTTTTCGCGTGGACGGAAAACATTTTGAAAACGGAATTTTTCGGAAACGATAGCGTCCCGATAATCATGTGACTTCTCTGACCGAGTTTTTCTCAAACACAAATTCAAAATGACCGGTGGCTGTCGCGCTTTTTAAATTCCTCCGGCGAAGTGTGGACGGAAGACATCTGATGCGTTTTCAGAGTGAAACCGCCGTTTTCAAATTCCTCCGGCGTAATGTGGACGGAGCCCTAATTAAACATGAACTTAATGTTATTTAAGTAGTTGATAAAGGGATATTAACCATAATTAACAAAAGACGGCTTACGTTAGGAGCTATAGAGTCTTACAAGGGCTAACCATCGAAACTTGAAAACGTTGATAATTACCTAAGAATTTTCTAACATCCTATCTTTTTTTTTCTCAGATCGATTGGGCAACGACCAGATACGTGGGCTGTGGCATTTCGATTTGTAACAAACCCATTGGAGCATGTCTCCCGTGGGTGAGGGCCGAGACTGTAGTAGTGTGTGACTATGCACCGGGGTAAGGTTTCCCAGAGCTTGTACCTACCTACCTATACCTGCATTTCTCCATTTTTGTTGCTATATTCCTTCATGGCATAAGGCACATAAGGCTTTGACATTCTCCTTCTGTCCACTTCGATTTGCTGTTAGAGCTCTGACAGTCGCTCATGGCTGCCACCCAGGTGCGCACCTTTCTTCATTAATCTTTCTTTTCCATGTTGTTTTGGGTCGACCTGGTGTTTTCCTCTTGGCCTTCGCTCCAATGCTGAAGTACAGCGCTCTTCCATAGTCGGTACTAGAGCTCGTAACTGTAAACTGCTTTCTTCTCGTTAAGCCCATCAAGTCGATGATACTCCTTTAGCGTCTTTGCAAATGTTCCTTAAGGTTTTCCCAGGAAGTATCTTCCTCCATTGTTGTTTTCTGCTTCCCCTCTCCTTTTATCCTGACTCATCTCTTACCTCCTCTTTTTACTTTCCCATCTCTCTACCTTCCTGTCTCTACACCATCCTAACCTATTTATTTCCTTTACTCTCTTTCTTTTCTCCAGTCCTCTTTATGTGTATCTCTTTTATTTTGAATTAGGTCGAAATCGCGTATACCCATCGAGGAAATTCCGAGAATACTAAGTCACTGAGAGCACAAGATGTAACTGGAAGTCATTCCGTTCGCTCGCATTTCTCTCTTTTTTTCTGTTCTTTTCTTATAAAAGAAGTTTTTTTTACGACAGAGCCGGTCTCGGTCCATGAATCCACTGATTATTGAGAGTGAAGCACTAATAAAGTAACCGATGAAGCTAAGGGTTGTTTTAAAACGTATTGTACATGGCAGATTGTTCAATATATTCTATTTCTTTTCTGATTGGCCGAAAGCGTACAGTGAATTTTCGAAATCAGCGCCTGGGACGTCATAACTGCAGTATACAATGCTCATGTCAAGGACACTCAAGGTCACGGGTAATCATGTCATGTATGACCGCGGTGCACGATTTCTAAGGCTAATCATGTCAAGTTCGCGCGCTTTGTGTTGCTTGCCGTCAGTGAAAAAGCAGAAGACTTCCATTTTGTTTCCGTTCAATGTATAATAAAACAATAATTAGATTCGGGTTTTGTGATATCCATAATAATCAAGGTCTCGGTACGGGTTATCAGCCTCAGGCTTCGGCTTCGGCTGATAACCCCTACCTCGACCTTGATCATTCTGGATATCACAAAAACCTCATTCAATATTGTTTATAATTAGCCGATTGTACGTGACGATTATATTTGCAGAGGCAACTTAATTGATCAATTACCGTATGAGGTTGGCAAGCCATGCTCCAAATGCGCCTCTGGTAAAGGATTTTGCTACAAGAATCTTTGTAGTAAGTATGTTTTTGTTTTTTTCACACGTTGTCTTGCAAGAGTTAACTACATAGCTTGATAGTTAATAATTTCACTTTGTCTCATTGTTATCGAAACTATATCTCATCTCTTGTAGGAGATTGCGATGATTTTGACCAAGAATGCGGTAAATCGCTCACATTAGCCATGTGTACCGCTTTTGAGGATATCATGGCCAAGAAATGTCCAAAAATGTGTAACTTGTGTGGTAAGTAAAAACATATTGTCAGTTTTCGTGTGCCGCAGTAAGTGTCAGTGGCTTAGAGCAGTTTTCAATTGAGTGTTGTGAAACCAAAAGCAAACCGATTACTTGCCGGTAGAAATGAGCAAAAAAAAACTCATATCATGCGTGACACTATGACGATAAGCTAAATATGAGGTAAATAGTCGCTGGTTTGCTAAACGTTGGTCTAATGAAGAAGGGCTGAGCCCGAAACGTATAGCAAGGCAGCTACTATTTGACACTTTAAAGAGCCTTCATCTTCAGTTACTTACCAGTTCGACTACTCAGTCATTCTCAAACCGTTGTCAAAACAAAACAAAACAAAACAAATTCAAAGTTATTGCCTGATTGCTTTCGACACTCAATTCAAAACGCTCTAAAGAGTTGACTTCCTGGTGACGAATTCTGGCTGGAGCTCAGTCTCTCCAGGGTCATTGTGCAGTGTTCTCAGACAAGAGACTTTGCTATCACAGTGCCTTTATCCATTCCGGAGAATAAAATGGCGCCGGCAAATTGTTGGGGAAATCTGGGAATAATTCTAGAGTTTATATGTACTTGCGATGGGCTGGCGTCCTAACCAGGGTGAATAGCAATAGTCCTCGGTAAACGCTTCGCGATACAAGAAACGATGTAAAAGAGCTCAGTTATGGTATTTTTAGTTATTTTGGCCATGCACGAGATTACTTTTAAATTGAAAGAAACCAGTAAATAGTAGTTTACTTAGATAGAACAACATCAGAGAGATAACAATGAGCCCTAATGGAATAAGGATGGTGGATGGTTAAGGATGCAGAAGATTAACACGAAGTACAAACGACGAGCTTAACAAATTAAGGCTTAACACGCGCAAAGTGTGACGTAGCTCCTTTAAGCGCTTATGTTGATTGGTCATGAAGCTCTTCTAGAACTGGGACACGCTTTATCTTTAATTTAAATTTAACTTTAACTGAAGCCAGAGTTCTCACTTTAATATCCTAAATTTCATTCAGAATGTCCATTGGAATGTCAAAATGGCGGGAAACTTAACACTCTTATGTGCACATGCGCGTGCCCTCCTGGCTGGAAAGGCTTGGACTGTTCAGGTTAGTCAGACATTACTCGGGACCAGTCCCGCTCCCTTGTCTATTTATTTATTTATTTATTTATTTATTTATTTATTTATTTATTTATTTATGTTTGCTTGATACAGAGCAGTTTGCAACAAGTTGAATGCGTGCAATCTGGAAAAGGCTAAAATGCTTTGTTTCATGTAGTTGATTGGGTCAAAATCAAGAAAATCCTCTGACTACCTAGCAACCTGTAGCTGCGTTACCGCTAACGGAGTATTCTATCCATTTTGTTTCCAAAGATGCAGTCAAAAGTTGTCCTAATGGATTCTACGGAGAAAACTGCCAGTGTAAGTGATTTTAAGATGTCGTGTCAAAGTAACAGACGTATAAATTGGACATCATTTAATTGTACTGGTTCCCCCATCGTTGTTTACTGGTTTAAATGTACCTAAATTTGAGGTGTTATGACTGTTACCCTTGTCTTCTATGAGTGAATAGTCAACTCGGCTCCGCCTTGTTCACTATTCGCTTAGAAAACTAGGAAATCGTTTCCTAGCTGTCCTTTATAATTTATAGTGAACATGTATGTTCTTTCTGTGCTCCTAGTTCACTGCGTGGACAAAGTTGGAACAGAGGTGTGTCACTGGAGAATTAGCAATGGTCATCAGTGCAGGGCTCCTTACATGCAACATGACTGCACAGCCTCGTGCGGAGTTTGCGGTATGCTTGTAACTCAATAGATAATTTGTAGCAACGTCATCATTACTTTTGTTTACTTTCAGACCCCGTGCACGCTGATGCGTTCTTCGTTTGAGAAAGCATAGTTTGTGATGCGTTTCGCACACTGTGCACGGTGGGTACCATCGAAAGCGCATACATTTGCATTAGCTGTCCAAAGTGGAGACATTCCCAAACGGAGCCCCGTCGTATTGGTGTGGATAGTAAAAGCATTGCCTTTGGCATACGTTAATTGCATTTACATCAAATGCGTATGCGCAAATGATGAATGTGTGATTGTCATAACGATCAGCATTTTCCAGCGCTAAAGTATGGACGGGAAAAACGCTGCAAAAACAGTAGTGCTTTTTATGCGTTTTCAGTGTGAGAACTTAAGCATCATTGAAAACGCATTGGTATGGACGACGCCTAAGAAGCAAATTCCATTTGAACTAATAATAACTAACGAATAGCTGTGTAATCTAACGTGGATGCGAGGCAGTTTCGGGCTGAAACTACAAAATTGCCCGAAATTGCCTCACATACACTTTGGATTGCATTATAATGAGTGCAAATAGAAAAAGTTAAGGGCTATTGTAGCGTAGCGTCAATAAATCAATTATAGTATTTAGAGAGGACGCCACATCAGCCTTAGCTGGTCTATCCTGATCGAATTGGAATTTGGAGATGTTGGTTATTGTGGAGGAAGGAAAACCGGAGAACTCAGAGAAAAACCCTCGGAGCAAGGGGAGAACCAACAACAAACTCGACCCACATATGACACCGGGCCGGAATGGAACCCGGGCCACTTGATGGGAGGTGATTGCTCTCACCAATGCGCAAACCCTTCTCCCCCAAATAAAATAACTCGAGAAAGTTCTCAGTTCAGAGATGTCTCGTGGCGGAGTTCTTTCGAAGAAATGTTTCCCAAACACCTAAGAGAACTAAGATTGCACCTCGCTGAGCACAAAAGTCAGAAGTTTCCTTTTTTCTGTTTGGTGCCATTTGAAGGACTTTTCTAGCTGAATCATCGGTCAATGATGAGTCCTCTCTTGATTCGACTTTTTCAGGTGGTCCATCTGCGCCCGCAACGAAGCCCTCTCTTCTCGTTACAACATCAAAGCCTCAAGTGGTTCAAACTACAGTTCCGCACGCTCACTATGTCAAGCCACCGGGAACCAAACTTACAACACCAGGGAAATCCTCTAGAGTGACGATTTCCTCTAAAGCCACTTCTACCAAACAGGCTGTTGCTGCATCTGTTGTGTTATCCAACAAAACTACAGACGTCATGTCGAGTATTGGCTCCGTCACGCCTTATAACGTGACTACTACCGAGTCACCACGTGTTATCACTAACAAACCGTCGAGGCCAGCCACGCAATCTCTAAATCCCTTGAACATGACTCTGGACCAGTTACAAGAAGTCGAAAAATATGTTTCTTTGTCAGAAACACCCATTGGAGATGCGCTGGAAACATGTAAGCAACGTCTCACTGATTTAACCCTGCACCTCTAGAACTTCACCATAAGTATTTAGCCCCGGCCTCCCTCAAAGTAGTAAGCCATAAACAGAATCAGTAAACCAATCATTTTGGACGCAGTTATACCCTATTTAATAAGTCCTCCTCGCTTACCCAGTGGGCATAAATTGAGCTAAATAGAGCTTTTACGCTAAGAGTGATAAGATCTGCCAGAAAGAAGCTTAGGGTGCGTTCCTTTCGGGTGATCTGGATCAGGATCAGTGATCCAAGATCTGTTTGGATCATGGTGCATCAAAAGAACCGATGAATCCATTCAATCATGGATTCATCGGTTTCTTTGATGCACCATGATCCAGACAGATCTTGGATCACTGATTCTGATCCAGATCACCCCAAAGGAACGCAGCCTTAAACAGTTCTTCTCGTCACATTACACGCAATAATATCGGTAACCTTACCCAAGAGTTTTGAAGCAATTGAATAAGCGCTCTTGCTCGCATACCTGAAGCCCTCTGCTTTGTTCAATGAAATATTTTCGGATAACTTGGGTTTACAGAGTTTGAACATTTCACAGAAATAACTACCAATGATTTCTCATGAAATAATCACTGAAATAAAGCAATATGTATACACTTTGAGGGAACGGCACTCAGCTGCAGCGCGAGCTGTGTTGTTCTTCTGGTTTAGATTGTAGGGATGAAAATCCCAAATGCAGTTTGTGGTCCGCCATGGGAAAATGCAAGAAGAAGTCAAAGTGGATGAAGAAGCACTGTTGTGCAACCTGCAAGCACGTTATTGACGAGTCTATTGGCGCAGGTAAGGTGAAGGTGAAGACATCCCTCCTCCCTCCTCCCCTCTCTCTCATGGGCGCAAAGAATCTCACTGCTAGTCTAGACTGGTGTTTATTATAATAGTTTCAATAGCTACCAGTATGGGGACGTTTTCGAGTTAATTCAGAAAGGGGCTTTACTAGATCTGCATGACTGAAACTGTACAGGCTGGAGAAAATCGACCTTTCTCTCGTAGATTGTCACTTAGTTGTGTTATCCTTAGATGAATTTTCCTCTCAGTTCTATGTCTTACCTATAGATCTGTTATTTACAATAGCAATTACAGTACTGAAAATACAAAAAAGTTGTTTATTTTCTGTTAGAATGTAAAGACAGTACTCCCAAGTGTCCGTTCTGGGCTTTGGCTGGAGAGTGTGCACGAGATCGATTTTGGATGCTGGGGAACTGTAGGAAGAGCTGTAATCAGTGCGGAGGTATTTAAATTCCCTGCATACCCCTCCCTAAACCATGAACAGATCTTCTTTTCCAACTTCTCTTGAGCGAGAAGGGAAAATAAGCGAGAGAAAAAATGACCGGGTTAGTTTTTACTTCTTTTTGGCTTCATTCTCGATTGACTAAGGCCGAGAGAGCGACTGCCTAAGGATTACCCCTTCCCTCTCCCTCCTTCAGGCCCCTCCTTGCTAATTGCACAGCGGGTTGTTAGTATGTAAGTGACTGAACACATTGTGTGTTTGAACTGAAGGAAAAAAGATTTAGTGTTTCAAAGAAAGTCCTCATGTTAATTCTGCCCAAAGGTCTCCATATATTTCTTGGAGTAACTATTGGGAGAGGTTTGTTAAAGGAGCTCAGTCAGAGCTCAGTATTTTGAGTTAAAACACCAAAGACATAATAATAATAATAATAATAATAATAATAATAATAATAATAATAATAAAAGATTAACACGGATTACAAATGACGAACTTGAAAAATTTAGGCTTAGAATTTGTAAGATGCGCAAACCGTGACATAGCTCCTTTAAATGTCGTACAAATTCATTATGGTGATTAGTTACCGCGAGAGACACACATCCACAATCGTTTTAATCAGTTTGCTCTACTTGTTCCACTGCGCAGTTTGCAAGGATGATGGCCCAAAATGCGCCGATTTAGCGTTAGCAAGACAGTGCCTTGAAGGCGACAGACGGTACTGGATTTTAACAAACTGTCCACGGAGCTGTGGCTTGTGTCAAGGTAGGACGTGCTCAAATCTACAGATCGATTTATCTATCTGTTATAAGAGATAAAGAGCTGTTGAGAAGACTGCGCCAATTTTTGATGGACACTTGCTTGAAATAGGCGTGCGATAAACGGCTTATCGACACCGCTTGTGTTCACGGTACTTGGGCGTGAAATTAAAGTTGATGCTTGGTGTTTCTACTTGGTGTTTGGCTTTTCGATTGTTATTGACTATAGTTTGCTGTCAAGCTTATTATACTTGAGTTTACTTAGAGAAACGAATGGTAAAGCAACTGTCTTTCTCCCTTGTTCTATCCTAGTGGCTTTACCATTCGCGAAAACGTCTTGTACGTCTGTCGCACTGATTGTGTTGTCGCTTGGGTCTAGATACGTACCCTACAATTTTAATAACTGTTACATAATTATATTTCTTTTCTTTTTGAACTCCTCAAAAATATGCAAATGGTTCGGACAATCTATGAAAAGCGATGGCCAATGAAAAAAATTGGCCATCGATTGTTATCGATTATCGATTTTATCGATTGATCACGCTGGGACTATGAGCAATCCCAACATTCCCTTGTAGGGTATCGAGGAAGAAGCGAAAAAATGAGCGGCCGAATGGTTCAGTTTCTTTTCGCTTCTCCGTTGTAAATCTTTGGGGTGAAATATGGACTGCAATGAATCTATTACTATTAAAGTTTCATTTCTTTCTGTTTTAAACGCGGCAGTGTATGACAAACACGACTTTTGTCCGGCTTGGGAAACCAAGGACGAGTGCAGGAAATCTAATTGGGCATGGATGAGAGACAACTGTCCACTGAGCTGCCGCATACCGCGTGAGTACCTCGTGCACTTGCATATTTGATCGGGGGAAGGAGGTCATTACGTGACATTATAAAAAGCTGTATCCCTGGTCACGTGAAAATGACCTCTTTGAAAATATAATTTATTGTTTACTCTTCCACTTTTCCGTAGTACAGCTAATCGTTCAATCACTTTTACCACAGTTTCTGAAGTGCAGTTCTGCGGCAAGATGAAGGATGGCAAGTACCCCATCCCCCGGATATGCACAGGTTTTGTATCTTGTTCCGGGGGAGTTACTCGACACGAAATGTGCCCTAACGGAACGCTGTTTCATCCAATCAAGAGAATCTGTGACTTAGCACATAACGTCAAGTGTTCGCATGAAAAGTACTTAACACTAAAAAGAAACCATGTGGCACGGTGACTTACAGGTACGTTTTGTTTTTAACTAATTAATCAGCTAAACAGTGGTTTTTGAAGACTTTCAAGGATGTAAAGTTGAGTTTCTCCCATGCACCGCTTGCGATTGACTCATTGAAATATGTCCTTTTTTCCTTTGTTTCTTTTACTTTTTGGCAAGCTATAGCTCTTGACAGTCACGATCTTTGAAGTGTAACAAGTTTACATCGTACACGCATTTCATTCCTTAGTTCACATTAGAGAGTTTAAGAATGGCGTTTACGGCGAGCGGTAAAAAGTCCGTCTGGTTCTGTTTTCTTTTCCTCGAATCCTTGAATCAATCCAACGCAGAAATAAAAAATCTTCTGTTCACAGCATATACAGATATTATCACGATTACGCAGACAACTTAAGATAGGTGACAGTGCGTCGAGGATGGGTCTGGCCCTAAAAATTGTTCTCGTTTTCTCCCGTTGCCCAAGACGTTGTATTCTCTCACCTTAACTCCAAAAGCCGAAATCCGGTCAACGTTAAAAAGTTAACAGTAAAAGGTTTTAAAAGTAAATGGAAAAGAGATCCACATTTGAAAATTTCTTTTATATGTCATCTGCAAATAACTTCAAGTTGCGTTCGGTTTTCGTTTTCTATCCACCACTTTTTTCCGTTTTCATTTTAACGCGCGGCTTATAAAAATTTAAAATAACCAACTTCTTCTCGTTCCACTCGTAGAGAATAAAATAACCACAGAGAAAGTCACTCTGCCGGATTTGCGCATCTGTGAGTCTTGGATAATGTCGCTTTGCGTGAAGAGCTTAAAAGGTCAAAGAACTAAAGCTCAATGAGCATTGCTCTTACAACCTCGTCTTTGTAATGATGTGTGCTTGAGTAAAAGAAATATAACTTAAAAGTGATAAGCGTCGTAGGGTTTTTGTATACGTAAAAACATTGTTTCATATGGTTTCATATGTTGATACGACGGGCTACATGCTAAAGTTAGGTCGGGGACGTCCAGAGCAGAAAAATAATCTCCAACGTCTGGCTTCATTAAGGGAATTTAAATTCAATAAACCTCAGATATCAACACAAAAGAGTTTAACATTAATCAACTTTAACCTTAAATATCAACAGGGTATAAGCTAAAACTTTACGCTAAACACATAACTTGTGTTCCATCTGAACATGGAAATACACTATAAAAAAGAGGTTGCCTTGGGAACAAAGGCCTCAAAATAACTCAAAGAGGTTAAAATAGTTTAGTAGAAGTCCCAGTTTTCTTGTGCAAACTTTAAATTTAAATTACATAATATGAAAAGAGAAAGGTGTCAAACACCTTTTAGGCTTAGTTTTCATTAATGGAATAAGTCGCCTGGGCATAATATAAAGAGCAGTGACGACAACAACGACTTAAGCAAAGGCCTAAACATAAGAACAGCATAAAGTGAGACACTGATTCTTCTTTTGTTGTCCCAACTAGAAATCATTGTCACAAGGATAAACAAGAACATAAGAATAACGAACAGTCTTCAATTGTTGTTTTGTGGCTTTTACTCATACGTCGCGGTGATTCCAAGCGGGAACAGCAAAAGACAAATCAGCATGTTCACTGCTTATGCTTTGCATTTGCTTAGACCGCGAGCGAAACTAAGCCTTAAAGTGCGTCTTCCAATGGAACTAAACTATTCTGACAAAGAAGTTAGCACAGATGATAAAATTAATAAAACTGACTCCGTTCTGGTGATTAATATCATGTGCTAACATCAACTTAAAGCGTGAAGTAGCCAGCGTAGCAAGCGTTTCCGTGGGGTTTGGAAGCAAAGAAAGACCGAGGAACGGGATTTTCGGTGTTTTGCCTGCCCGGAAAATGGGGCGAGAGCCAAAAAATTCTTTGCTCCCGAACCCCGCAGAAACGCTTGCTACTCAGGCTAAGGGTGAAGGGAAAATAATTTATTAAACTGATAATGCTAACGATGCACGAGAAATAAGCTGTTGAACTGTAGACAAGTTACGTTCCTGTAGAGCCTGTAACTATTGTAAAATAAGAAACATTTTGAAATAAAAGCTACCGGGCAACGTCATGTTGACCTTGGTTTGGAAACTTTATTAGTGAAAATAACAAAACATTCTAAAATAACAAAAACAACTATCGTACATAACATGCAATTAGCCTGAATGGATTGCGCAAAATGTTTTTAGTGTTGTTGTTGTTGTTGTTGTTGCGGTTGTTTGGTCTTGAGTGCCGAGACATTCAAACAAAAGCGACTTCTTCTCCCTCCATTCTTTTTGCACAATTCTGTGTTGAGATTACCTCTTAGTCGAATTTGACTTCTTGGACAAGCCGCTGTGCAAATTGCTCGATTTGCTGACTGGCAAAGTTTCTTAACTGTGTCAAACTTCTGTCCTGCGGGACAGGCCACATGACTTGTGACACCATTTGAACACGCAATGTATCCTTGACATGTACTGGGGGCATGGTAATTACCGTTTGTTTTGTTGCCGCAAAAGGAGGCCTCTGAAACTACAAAAGACGTTAAGACTCGTAAGTAAAACGATTAGAATGTTATTCTGTTTATTTACGTAAGTCAACTGGGGGCAGAATAATCTAGGGTAATGAGCTTTTACTCACCAACATTCAGGTAAATGTAGGGTCAGAACAGAAGATTAGATCGTCAGAATACTGTTAAATATTTTGGAGTTTTCCTGAAGATGCAGGAAGACATAATATAATCCTTGAATCCTGTCAGTCTTAATTTTTCATACTTAGTTATTCTTCTTTATAGTCGTCAACTCCGCCTTCTATTTCTTTTAGTGTTGAAACAGCTGTACAAACCCTTGTAGACTCCGTTACCCATTGTTTTACAGTTTTTACTTACAAGGAACATCACAACTTCGTGGACAGTTATCCATCATCCAAGTCCAGTTAGATGTTTTACATTCGTCCATCGCAGCCCAGGCGGGGCATTCTGCATGTTTGTCATAAACTGTGAAGATATCAAGAGGTCAAATCGCTTGAAACTAGATCTTCAAAACTCTCAGTTTCAAGATTTATGATATCGGTCTAAAATCTCGGTTAAGAAACTTACAGAGAACAAAGGTCTTGAACACGGATCACGTGCCACTCACGTGTAATAGGCCCCTTCAGGAATCTCGTGCTTACAGAAATCAAAGGTCTTGAACACGCATCACGTGCCACTCACATATAATAGGCCCCTTCAGGAATCTCGTGCTTACAGAAATCAAAGGTCTTGAACACGGATCACGTGCCACTCACGTGTAACAGGCTCCCTAACGAGTCCCGTGTTTTTAGAGAACAAAGGTTGTCAACATGGATCACGTGCTAATCACGTGCAATAAACCCCTTCACGAATCCCGTGATTACAGAGAACAAATGTCTTGAACGCAGACCGTGTGCCACTCACGTGAAATAGGCCCCTTCACGAATCACAAATCCTGTGCCGAAAATGGCATTCCCCAGACCACGACCAACGGTGAGTTTAATACATAGAGCCTAACTAGCTAAAGCACCACAAAAGTGACGTGATGTGTGTACTGCACATAACAGCTCTCACCTTTGCACAAGCCACAGCTTTTCTTACAATTTTTGTTCATCCAAGTCATGTTGTCTCTCGACTTGCACAGCTTTAATAGCGCCCACGAAGGACACTTGGCATCTGTGTCGTTACAAGCTTTAAAAAACAGCAGTAAATGAATCATTAACTGGAATGTGTAGGAATTGGAACTGTAACCTGACGTTGTCGCCAGAAACTGAAAGATGCTTAGGAGGCGAAAAAGTAAGGAAAAATTCCAAACATTGGTTGGAATAGACAGTATGGACAGAAGGTCTCTAACCTTCTGGAAATACAGTGAAACCTGTATTAAGCGGACACCTTTGGGACCCTCACTAGTGTCTGCTTAATACAGGGTGTCCGCTCTAAACTTATTAACCCTTTTGTAACACAGTGTAACACAGTGTAAGATCAAAAACCGCTCGTAGCGCAATGTCCAGAGAGTCAATGCATCGATCTGGAATAATCTACTTAGCTTCTAAACGACATCACTGAACAATGTTAAAGGTGTCTGAGCTGAGCTTTTAGAAGTAAAAAGCTCTTGAAGTGTCCGTTTATTGCAGGTTTTGTGCAACAAAATGGCTTAATATTGGTGTCTGTGTCCGTTAATAGAGGTGTCCGCTGAATGCAGGTTTATTTTACAGTAAATGTGGCAAGAAAATTTAGGGACTCGAGTTAGTGCCTCCATCGTAGATCTACTTAGGCTTGTCATGCAATCTTTCTTCCCCAACGGCGAAGAGAGATTGCGTTCCGAGATTGCGTTACTAGCCATAAGGACGTCTGTGTAGTAGGCCAAGTCCTGAGATAACCCTCTGTGTCCGGTTGGAAGACCAAACGCCGGGAATTTTTGCAGCATCTGCACGCGTCTGCTGTGTCCGGTCTTTCCAGACAAGCGCGTGGTTTTGTTGAGAGTAAAGACGTATTGCAAGCGTAGCGCTATCTTTTTCGATTATTGATCAGCTTTCGAGTTTATTTCAATATCAAGTTGAAGTCTAAGGGCCTGATTACATGGCGAATTTCAGCCCGGCTAGGGGGGCTGAAATTCGCCATGTAATCAGGCCCTAATAGGTCTGCAGAAGACATGCCTTCTACCCCCTTTAATATGACACAACAGTGATTCAACGAAGACTTGAGCAGATGTGTAACTGGGCCTCTAGTTTAGTCTGGTTTAATAATCTCACCTCCGCACTGGTTACAGCTTTGTCTACAGTTTTTTAACATCCACAAGGGGTTTATTTCACATTGTTCTTGATAAGCCCACACAGGGCAGTTTGGAGATGCATCCTTGCAATCTGGAAGTGTATAAAACAGTTTTTTATAGTTTTAATCTTTCTACACTAGTTCGACCAGCTAATTTGTTATTTGTTATTGCTTTTATTCCTGGAATTCCGGATATAGCTGCAATCAATTAAACAACGATTTGTTCAAAAACAACATCCTGTGGAGCCGCGGTTGCCTGGTGATTACTGCAAGTTAACCCTGTTCCAGTTTCCGGATTCAAAAAGCTCAAAAAAACTCTATTTACTCTCACCGTGCCTCTCTTCGACCTGATCAGTCAGGGAATAGGTAAATTAGTGCCAACAAATTGTTTGAAGTTCGTTAGAGGGGGGGGGGGAGAGGGTAGTCTATCGGACGTTTGTTGGGGAGTAGCTTGTACGAAGTTTCTTGGGGGGTGGTAGCCTGTTCAAAGTTTGTAGGGGGTAGCCTGTTTGAAACTTGTCGGGGGTTGGGGTGGTGGGTAGGCTTGTTCAAAGTTTGTTGGGGCTAGCCTGCAATGAGTTCCCATTCAGGTGGAGAAGCGATACTCCTAGTCTTTTCATTTCACAATCAAGCGTTGGTCTTTTGTGCCAAAATGATAATGTAAGGATCCAGAAAAGACTGTTCTGTTTTTTGTGTTTTCCCCTAGCTGTCAGTTGTGTCGTAGGCTAACTTTGCCAGTAAAGCAATTTCGAGCTTCTGATTGATTGCAGTCGACTTTGGGCACTCGATCAAAATGCCATACATATATACATTTTATTATGTTTTGAGATTAAAAGTACAATTATAACATGCGTGCGGGTAGCTGAGCTAATCTAGGCGGGTTCTGTTTACAGGAATTATATACAACTATGTACAACTAAAGGCAACAAGAGAACTGAAGAAACTAAAATTGACAACAATGACTAGAGACCACTAATAAACTAACGGTATTACAAAAAATAATTAACAACAGTTAATTATTTATAGCAGTTAATTATTAATTATACCTTTAGGCATCTGATGATGTTTACAGCTGACACAGCAGTTCGGTATCATCCACAGGGGGTTCTTTTCACACTCGCCAATAGCCGCCCACACGTCACAGCGAGAATGTTGGTTGGTCTTGCACTCTGAAGGCAAGAACCAATGTCAGATTATCTCGCAAACCTTCATAGTAACGATATTTTTATTACAAGTAAATTCATTATCAGTAAGAAGCAAACGCTTAAAGACATCTTTCCTCGGGTTTCTAAATTCAGCAAGGCTTAACAAACATATAAATAGATTATAGTAAAATTGTAAGGAGCCCACCCTGGATTGTATACGGACTCAGGCTCCAGTCCGCCTACTTGTCATCTCGTTTCGAACTTGATGCGGTAGGGCTTTTCATGTTACTTTGTGAATCAAAGACCAGTTTTACGTTCTGAGGATTATGGAAAAGCCAGGGACGAGCAACACAAGCGAGTTGTTTGACGAAAACTAATAATGAAAGATCATTAAATAATTATGTTTCTGCTAGACAAGGAAATCATCTTTTTTGTAATGCGCTTATTTGACCTCGGGAAACCTGGAAACGCCTGAAGGTTTCATAGGTGTGAAGAGCGTGCAATGCGTCTAATTGGTTGTTACAAGCGCGCGGAGATCAACCAATCAGAGTCACTACAGGATTTCTGCAGAGCTACGTCATCAACAGCAGGACGAACTCTGGGTTTAACGAACTCCAGGTTTAATGTCACAAGACTCAACAAGACAGGGAGAGGCCACGAACAAGCGCTGGATTATATGATGACAACAAGGCACGCGTAGACGAGGGAGACCGCAGAACTATGCCGCTGACGCTCAGACAAGTCTCTTTTTTTCCCACACTACTATCTGTCGAAAGACATGATGGTTCAAAGGTAACGTAAGGACTTCCTCAATCTTTTTTCGGAAGTGAAAACCATTGCACTCATTACTCGAGAAAGAAAGCATACCTTGTGGTGTGGGCGTAAGGACATTTGGGTTTGAAGTTGTCAACGAAGAACCTAGAACAAATCAGATATATTAACATCACAAGAGAATATTTTTCATCTTTTTAATGGCTCAAAACTGACCCATGATGATTTGATTTGTTGAGAACACACATGGTAGAAGTTGATATTGGTAATTTTACCATCAACGCTGGTCATAGAGCTTCTTTGACTGGTGCTTCATTGCGCATGTGTAAAAGGAGGAAAGATTTACAATGGAGCTCAATTACTTCAACTTGCAGTGTTCTCTGCATCTTGAGCGTTTAAAGCCAAAAGTTGGAGGCTAGGGTGGCGCCGTGTTCAAAGTTCTCTTCAAGGGTCTTAATAGATTCTCTGAACTTATGGCAAGCAAAGTCACTGAAGTTTGGACAAAACGCCCTCTGCCATTTATCCCACTGGTTGGCAAGCAAAAATCACTTACTTGTAGTCGCTGTTGCTGTGGGTGGTGGTGTTGGGACATTTGTTGCAGGAGCTGGTGTAGTGGTGGAAGTTTTACTGCCGTCATCTAAAGGTACATGGAACAGCATCAAAACATTGACAAGATAGTTGAAAATTGACTTCAGTGTAAATGCGATGGAACATGCTACATGAAACTGTTTACGCAGCAGTATTTCCTCCTTGTGAAACATTGACCTAACTGTGTTATTTATTTCTCTAGCATATTAATCAGCACCGCAGTATCCACAAGTCGCAGCACAGTCAATCTTCATGTAAAACGCCTGGCAGTCGTGCCCATGATTCATTCGCCACACGCAAGTGTCTTTCCCGGCAGCGTCAAAACAACGCACTAAAAAACAATTTGAAGGAGTATTATATGAAGTATATTATGAATGGCACAAAGGGGAACATTTCTGTAAACCTTAAACTTCAAGATATATCTCACAAGACAAACCACCACGAAGAGTATTCCCTAACCTTTATCAGAGCCAATTTTTGGACACGCAGGCATTTTTCGCGAAGTTAAAAGACGTGATATTTTGGGTTTGAGCTTAAAAACAAATTTCTAGTGCAATCCTGAATAACACATTAAAACCTAGCTGGATTAATTTTGTCTTGATAATTCTCCGTTTACTTCTTCATATTTTACAGCAACCAAATCATAAGCTTAAGCACTGGAATCAGTGAGAGATCTCTCATAACTTTCATTTTTCAAGACATTGCAAAACCTAATGATATCTTTGCACAGTTTATTATTGAAATACTTGGCCACAGATTACTTTACACTTTACACTTTATTGAATTTGTTGCATGTACAATGAAAAGAAAGAAAAGAAAATAGCATCAGCAACTGGAGCAGAAAACAGGACGATGTCTCAATTGATATTCAACCCCGATAAATATTAACAAAATAATAATAATAATTATAATCGTAGAGGTAGTGGTAAAAGTAGTAATAATTATCATATAATGTTATTTACGATCAAGTTAATCTAAAATGACTTCATTAACTTACACCCTCACGACTTGGAAGATTATAAGAAAAGGTTTTATCATCATAAAATTAACTCCGGCAATTTGATTAAGTTTACTTTCACAATTTTCTCCGTAGTAGCCAGGAGGACATTCCTTCTCTAAACGGAAGAAAATATTGAACAAAGTAAATTGACATTGCTCTCATTGTTTATTCATCACCGTAAACTTCGAATGTAACGACCCCACGGAAGAAGCGAGGCCCGTAAGTAGCGAGCCCCGAAAGTAGCGAGCCCCGAAAGCAGCGAGCCCCGAAAGCAGCGAGCCCCGAAAGCAGCGAGCCCCGAAAGCAGCGAGCCCCGAAAGCAGCGAGCCCCGAAAGCAGCGAGCCCCGAAAGCAGCGAGCCCCGAAAGCAGCGAGCCCCGAAAGCAGCGACCCCTGAAAGCAGCGAGCCCCGAAAGTATTGAGCCCCAAAGGCTGCTAATTCCAAAAGTAACCAGGGACCCGTTTCTCGAAAGCCCCGGAAACTTTTCGGGCCCGTAAAGCCATTTTTAGTCCATCTCTATCTCAACACGGAGAAGTGTATACGCCTGAAACTTCTTGTATGAAGGGAACTTTTCTTCGTATTGGGAATATGTGAATAAAACAGCTCTGTAATCGTAAGGTTCGAGATTTTGCTATGGCTTTAGGGCCCGAAAAGTTTCCGGGGCTTTCGAGAAACGGGCCCCTGGGTCGTTACTTTTGGAAATTTATGGTATATTATGAAGTTTTTCTGAGCAGTCCATACTTTAACATTTCTTCATAATTTTACTACCTCAAGTTATTTACCTGAACAATCTAGACCCTTCCAACCTGAAGGACACGAGCAAACACAATTCTGGAGGTTTACTGTTCCACCATTTTGGCATTTCAAAGGACACTCTATAAGGATGAAGAAAAAGATATTTGACAAAACTTGCGATTTCAACGGTACATACTTTATTTCCATCAGCAAAGTCAGCCAAGGTTGACTTAACTTACCGCACAAGTTGCACATCTTTGGACATTTCTTGGCCATTAATTCACGCTTTGTAGAGCACAATTCCTTGGTGAGACTTTTACCACATTCGCTGTCAAAGTTGTCACAGTCCCCTTAAAGAACAAAATTACATTACATCGGAAAACGCTGGAAAATTTGCTTACTGTGTAATTTGGTATCCTCTAGATTTGGAGCACACTGTCGTAACTGTCTTCTTGCATTTTGCAAACTGTGTAATATATTCTTACTTGAGCTGAGTTACTGAATCTTTTGTACAGTAATTTGGATAAACAATGGAAGTATTATACGCTTAGTACACGCCCTTATTCCACTGTTCTGCGATGATGTGCTAAGTTTCCTCCATGTAACGCAGTAGAAAGGAGGCGATATTTTTTGTCCCAGTGTAAGACCTCCCGTGATGAGCTCTTATGTTTAAGTGACCTGAGTGATCTCCTGAAACTTTTAAGACCTATAATAGGTACTTAAATCCAGTTTGGGAGTGCGTATAGTTCAATTCACTTTTTACACTAAAGGAATTCTTATGTGGACTCTTTATTGACGAATGAAAAAAATTAATTTTTAAGCAACCTTTATTTACTCTAGGCAGTGTTTATGGCATAAAGGCTAGTGAGGCCGAGCAAACAACTGAAACAAATAAATCAACTTGAATCCCAACTGGCCGCAGGCAAACCAGTTGGCTATTGACAAGTGTTCCCGATGATTTGAACTCGGAGCTTTCATGAAATAAATCCAGGTAGTGGTCAAAACGGAACTCGAACCGGGGACCGCTGGATTGCGAGTCCGACGCGCTGACCACTCGCGCACGCTGCCTCCTACGAAGGCCGGGTACCATTTCCAGACAAATCGATTTTGAATGCTGCAGTGCCATGGAGAGTCACGCTGCACCGAAAGGCGAGGGAGGGGACGTGAAACAAAAAGCCGTGGGTGTAATTTGGAAGAGGCAAGAACTTAGTGGATTCCTGATCTGAAAAGGTCAGCCTCAATAGCCCTGGAAATCGTCGTCACACGAACCACTGAATTCATACTCACTACATAGATTCTTGTAGCAAAATCCTTTACCAGAGGCGCATTTAGAGCATGGAGTTCCTCTCTTGTAAGGATATTCCCCAATTATGTTACCTCTTAAAGAAAACCAAGCTGTTAGAAATGTCTTTCATGTACTTTCTCGAGATAGAAATATAATTCTAACATAGCATGCACTAGGTGAACATTGAGCCACAACAACAACAATAATTTATGTTTGCACCTTGACAACAAACATGTACGTTGAGTGGCTGGTCACCCAAAATAACTGAAAAGCTAGACTAATAGGGTGACCATCTTAAGAATTTCATGAATAAGCTTTTGAAAAATTGGCAAATCTGGTGTTCCATATTTTGTACAAAAGTCGACGTGATAAATTGACGTATGGTTTTTTTGTTTTTTTTTTCTTAAAATATTGACGATACAGCGTACCGGTCAAAATGGTCCACTAAATTGACATCTGCTTTAAAGTTGTTCTTACTGCACAGAAAGTAATGTGCACATGTCTTACGTTTGGCCATAGTCGCAAGTGACAACTGTCTCTCCAGGAATCCAGGGGTGAGGTATGTCAAAATCCATGTCGCACCACTTGACGCCGCATCCTATGTATTTCGTTTTAGCCCATACAAGCTTCACAAACAGATCAGAACAAGTCGTGTGATTTCATAACTCTTTTAAAAGCGTATAAAGTTTAAGTAGAGAAATTTATGGTGCTTGCTAAGTCGTTAAGGCCCCGTCCAAGCTCCGCAGGAGAAATTTGAAAACGTAACAATCACCGGTCATTTTGGATTTGTGTTTGAGGAAAATCGGACAGGGAAATCACATGTCAAATCAAATCGTTTTCGAAAAGCCCCGTTTTCAAAACGTTTTCCGTCCACACTAAAACACAAAGCCAGCGTTTTCAAATTCCTCCGGTTTGAAGAGCGTTTTCGAAAAGCTCCTTTTTTGTGACGGATTAGTTTGGACGGTAGGCCTAACCGGAGAAATAAAGCTACGTTTTCAAATTTCTCCTCCGTAGTGTGGACCCGGTTTTGGATTGTTAAGCAACACAATTATGCGTGAGAAGCTCGTAGTTCTTATCTATAACCCCTTGTTACTTGAAATACCTGTGTGTAATGTCCGCATGGCTCTTTAGAACAAGAGGCTCCCATCGGGTTTGTAAACTTGCTGTATGAGTAGTACCGGCGCTCCTGGTACCAGGACTTCACGCGGTCGTCCGGGTTGTCAAGTGTTCCCCACTGTCGCGCTAGATTTTGACCTGTTTTGGAAACAGTCCGAGAAATATATAACCATGATCAAATGAGATTGGTTGTTTGGGAGTCTTACTTGCTCAGTAATTTACAGGGCTGAATACGGGTCATCCTTATTGGCTAGTGCACGTCATTTACAACATGCTCTTAGGGACGGACCATTATTTCACTAGTATACCATTTGATTACCTATAATATCGTGGGTGACAAATTACGCTCGCAATCGTTGGTTTTTGACTTGATTATTGTATCGAGAAATTTTGCGCCAAACATTGCCATGGTAATCGTAATTTAACATGTGAAATTATAAAGTAACGCTGAAATTTCGCCCCAAAATTAAGGAGTAACTTGTCGCCCACGATATTACAAATATTCCATTATACAAGTGTGGATCAAGTAAATTATCGTACCCACTCTTTTGAAGTTAACAGCATGAGGGTATTCGTCACCGAATTCAACAAACCCGTGTTCCCATACACATTGGTTTGACCACATCTGAGCTAGGTTGGCAATGTCTTCGTCCCAAAACTGCAAGCATAATGGATAACTTTATTGAAAACATTGTACCCTACACTCTAAGGAAATGATCTTAGAATCGTCTGAAAACTTTACAGCAGAGCATATGTGATTGTAACAAAGCATTGAAAGGGTATTCACCAATTTTATGCAAAACTCGAGATGTCAGGTAGCCGTTTTGTTTAATTTTCAAAGTTCTCTTACATTAGCTCTTAGATTTTCTCTGTTTCTATTTGTTTGTGAGCATGTGGAGGCATTTCGATTCGTCATCAGCCAATCACGTGCAATTTAAATCCAAGTGTTTTCTTGACGTAGTTTGCATGAACACACGCGAGGACGGACATTTGTAGCTGCAGTGGACTGCAACAACCTTCAATCTGCTGTGTTCATCGTTATTTGATTTACACAGTCAGTTCGTGCACTGGTACGAAAAGAGAAGAGAAAAAAATGCAGTTGTCCGGGTCTGGTCGACGGACGAAGAGCGCACGAAGAGACAACTAACATTTCAGACAATCTTATGGCGTAATCTTTATCCTGGCCAAAAAAAAAGTTGTGGACAGGCCCCACATCATCTCTAAGTAGTGTTTCCAGCCTAGCTTGCTGGACAAGATTCTACGCCAGTCAAATTGGCAACTTAATTAGCAATACACAATCAAACTTGAGATGCTCTACTTACCATATACTCCATGTCCGCAGCAGGTGGATCAACCATTCCGCGATATTTGTTGTGGTCGTCCAAGAAGTTTTCCTTTTGTTCCGCAGAAAGCTCACAAATGGCGAAGTCCTCGCCCGTCGGCTTTAACCGATCCGCAGGCTTTATCAGACCCATAGCGGATACGTTGTGATTCCCGCTCATCAGTATAAGCGCTGCGACAACAGCTAAGATTGCATTACACATGAATAAATCCTGTCCGTGTTTCTTGCTTAAGCAAAACATCTGATTGCCTCTTTTTGTTTGTGTTTATATTATAACAATGCTTGTTACTCACAAGGTCAATTCAAAGCGTGCCATTTGGTGTAAACTCCTTCGGCTCAACGCGTCAAATAGTGTTTTTAGATTAGAGATTCACACCTCCGTGCCTGACTTCTTGCTAGGGAGAATTTAAAGCGATAAATTATTTGATTGGTTACTCCCTGCAAGCAGAATTTTCTTTTTCCACCGATACAAAAGCCTTGTAACACATTGTTCTGCTCTCAATGTTTCCTTTGTGATTCGTTACTTGTCGGAAGTACAGGTGCATAAAATGTTCCTTGGTTTGGTACCTGTACAAATGTGTTACTTTTTATTGCTTAGAACTGCCCTGTATTTCAAATGGAGCCTCGTTAAAATGCACCCTGGTATAACGGACTGATTTACAGAATTAAATCTCAAATCGAACTGTTTTACAGAATCGACTGACAATGTTTTCACATTGTCAAACACCAGTCATGGATGGCCTGTTTGGTGCGTGCACTCATGAAGTGAACTGCCGCTTCGAAGCCCTAGGCTTTTACAACTTCATAGGGGCTTTTAGATGGGCTTATAAACGGAGGGGCTTATATAAGTCCGAGGGGAACCGGAATTAAAAAATACCGTTTCGAAACGAGCTATAACTGCACATGTTGATCGAATTAACAAATCGAATGTGGTTTAGCGTGGTCTGTACTCTTATCGACAACGATATGCGTCAGCACAGTGGTCAAAATGTTGTGGACTCACGAGACGCAGCCAATAATCCGTCACGAAAACGGGACTTTTCAAACACGCTCTTCTAACCGGAGGAATTTGAAAATGCCGGCTTTGTGCTTTAGTGTGGACGGAAAACATTTTGAAAACAGAGCTTTTCGAAAACCATTATGTCACGAAAATCCTGTGATTTCCCCGTCCAAATTTTCTCCAAACACAAATTAAAATGACCGGTAATTGTTGCGTTTTCAAATTCCTGCGGCGTAGCGTGAACGTAAAACATTTGACGCGTTTTCAGAATGTAAACACCGTTTTCAAATTTCTCCAGCGTAGTGTGGACGGAGCTTTAAGTTATCTTACATAACGCTTTGATTGTGACTTCCTCATGAGTTGTTCCTCGGACTATTTTCTTCCATTAATATCATTGTAGAGATGATGGCCATAATGCAATGAATGTGATGTGTTTCCTCATTCTTAACTTGCGTTTAGGTCCTTTTTCCGTCGCCTGTGTAACGGCTTGTGATGTCGAAGGAGGCGCAAATTCTTTTGCTCAAGCCGGTCCTCTCCGTACCTTCTGGGACACGAGTGCGGTCAATAAATTTTCCGCCTTGGGTGTCGGTCATGACAAGAGCCCCAGAAATAGAACAAGACTTGGACCGAAAGATGCACAGGATAACAGTCACTTGTATGTCACGTGAGTGCCCTTTTTATACTTTCTAAGTAGTGTGATTACTGGCCACAAAAACTGTTTCGTCTCCCGTTAGTAAACTGAGAATAAAAAAATTGCAATATTTAGAGAGGAAGCCACATCAGCCTGAGCTGGTTTTCTTCTGGGTCCTTTATCCTGGTCGAATTGGAATTTGGAGATGTTGGTTTTTGTGGAGGGAGGAAAACCGGAAAACCCGGAGAAAAACCCATGGAGCAAGGACGAGAATCAACAACAAACTCAACCCACATATGGCATCGGGCCGAAATCGAACGAGCGAGCCACACTGGTGGGAGGCGAGCGCTCTCATCACTGCGCCATCCCTGCTCCCCAACTGGTCTTTTAATTTCTTTTTTACAGTTTCGATAGCATTTTACAGTTTCGATGTCGGTGCTCTTTTGTCTACTGGTTTTAAACTTTTGCGGTCATGCATGCCGATTTGAATTTTTATTGACTACAATCTCCTGTTTTCCGGCAATTCTTACACTGCTCAGCCGATCAAAGCAATTTTCGCCACTACCAAATAAGGGAACAATATCGGTTCATCCTCTCATCTTGCTCCGCATTCCGCTTTCAAACTTATCGCTGGCGTTTGTAACAGCAGCACCGGCAGGTTTGTCTCAAAGTGACCAGCATGAATTGTGTATCAGTCATTTCATGGTCTCAAACGACATATTTTCCGCTTGATGACCGATATTAACAGACTTTCTAGAATGTAGCATAAGTTCTGTTAGATGTGGTCCGGGCTAAGGGTCCGGGCCCAAGCTCTGGCCGAGTCGCGTAATTGCGTATGTTAATGTTTTCCGGACAAGACATGTAAACCTTACAGGGTGTTTCACCAATTGGTATAAACAAGTGCATGCGAACTATTGTGCAAACTGATGAAATAACGTGTGTAGGAGTGGGGGGTGGGACCTTACCGGGTATGGAATAGCAACCAACCCAAGAGGGTAGCAAAACTCTCAGTCACTTTATGCTACACATACTGGACTTAAAAGCCGGACTTGAAGCTCCTTGATTTCCTTCAAAATTGAGAGAACTTTCCAGCGTCAAAAGATTGTAATACCTAAAGTAAGTGATGATTTGTTCAATGATAAAACGAAAACAGCAAAATCTGAGACATGAAAAAAGTGTTTTTTTCAAGTCAAATGCAACAATTTTATTTAATTTTATAGCGATAAAGCTACACGGAGAATCTTTTTAGCGGTAGATACAAGCCTTAAAGGCGCTCAATCAAGGTATTTTAGCCGCTTACAAAATTACCTTGAATTAAATTGAAAGACACCTGAAAATAATAGTTTATTAAAAAGAAAAACACTACAGAGATAATAATAAACCATAAGGGAACAAAGATGGCTAAATATGGAGAAAATTAACACGGACTGCAAACGACGAACTTGAAAAATTTAGGCTAAACTTTTCAAGACGCGCAAACAGTGATGTACCTCCTTTAACCTTGCTTTAAACAAGATAACTGCTGAATCTTATGCAACAATACAAAATGAATGTTATGTATAAATAAGTTTTTTTAAACCTATTCTAAAGCAAAGTGTTGTCGCTTTTCTTTATTAACAATAATAAAGTAATAGTATTATACGTAATTCATTCATGGGTATTTTAACTTATGTTAGAGCAGGTTTAAAAATTATAGATCTGGGTAACACACTTAAACCAATATGGCGGGCATTTACTGATTCTAATGGTCTTGGTTCCAGCGCTGCAAATTTGAAATTCATGTAGGTTATTTTTCCATCTCCTGGAAAAATATCTCACTTTGATGATGTTTTTAATGCAAGAAAAGCGATCCATTGTTTCCAAACACTTGTATGACCGCCATAAAGCTAAAGAGATCTACGGTGGAACTCCGCCTTACGGTCACCCCTTTATTACGCTTTTTTTTTTTTTTTGTCCCAGCGAAGGCCAATACATTTTCTTACAAGGAAACCCCGTTAATACGGCCAACGGCTACATTCTAAAATCCCAACCTGTATAATCCTTTAAAATTTTACCCCGTTTATACAGCCACTCGAACCAGTTATGTTCATCTTTCCAATGTTAATATTTTATGAACTGATTGAAATTTTAATTTTTAAAAAATTATATTTGAATTCCGGATGCTTGTTAAAGAACAGTTGTTCAGAAGTGCAATTATGGTATCTCTGTTAAGACGTCACTCAGTTTAGACCAGTCATGAAATTTGACCCTATCCCGTTAATGTGGCCAAATTTTCATGGCCCTTTGTTGACTGCATTAACGGGGTTCCACTGTAATTACAAAGTGGCAATCATTTTCCACCACTTTGACGTTTTACTCGGGATAATCACTTTACAGATGGCCCTATCCGCTGTCTCGCAAATTCTCTTAACTGTGTCGAACTTCTTCCCCGTGGGACAGGCCACGTGACTTGTGACGCCATTTGAACACGCAATGTATCCTAGGCATGTGGTGGGGGCCTGGTAATTGCCATTTTCTTTTCCACCGCAAAACGAGGTTTCTGAAACTAGAAAAGACGCGGTCATTTTCGTAATATAAGAGGAGGAAAAAACCGAGGGTGATAAATGTTTTGTCGATGAGATTGCGCTAAGTCCTCGTGAATTATTGTCCCCTTCGGGGTAGTAATATAACAGGGTTATTCTTAGGCATTCAACAATGAGATCTTGGTACTTTATTAGGAGAATTTTTGCAGTGATTTATTTACTTTACTTGGAAACATTCACCGCAAACTCCAAACTCTTGGATCTTTTTTTCCAACCTGAAAATAATACTGAATCTGGAAACAAGGCGACTTGTGTTACTGTTTTGGTAGGCAACGTGAAGAATAGTAGTCAGAAAATGAGGCTAAACCTTGAGCATTCTTACGTAAAAACTCAGAACAATTTTTCCTTTCAAGAGCAACGCGCGCGACTATTCTCTTTTTCGACAGGGTAAGCGAATAAAGGTCATTATTGATCTGTCCAATCAGATTCCACCATCGACAGTTTACTTTAATGATCATGTGGTTGTATGTCAATGCAATGTCCTTTTGTTAATCTTGTAAATGCTCGTAACGTGCCTCTTTTCATGGTACTATTCTAGTCAGGAGGAGTTAGTTACAGATCTTCGATATTTTACCATTTATTAAAATGTACTTACAAGGAACGTAGCAGCTCCTAGGACAATTATCCACCATCCAAGTCCAATTAGACTTTTTACATTCGTCCATCGCCGACCAGGCGGGGCAATCGTTGTATCTGTCATAAACTATCAAAAAAAGGTTTTGAAAATCTTTGACGATTAAACTTTTACATGGAAAACTAAAGGAACGTTGCATGACAATGCAAGTATTTCCTCGACGGGCTACAAATCAAGCTTTTCTTCGTACCACAGCATAACCAAAATTCACCTATTGACATACCGAAGACCATTATCGTTTCTGGAAAGAGGCCTGTATGTTTATCTGTGTAAATATGTTTATCTGGGCAAATGTTGACCGAAAATAGATTATTCACTGATTAGCAAAACTCTTTAATTTAGCTTTTCTTCGCCTTCCCCTCCTCTTTCCTGGTTAGGAGAGAGGGTGCGATGGAAGGGAGGGGGGGGGGGGGAACAGCCTTATTAGATTCCTTTTTCCGAAATTGTCCTAGTTAAAAATTCCTCGGCTTTTATTAGAGGATTTCAAAGTACTTAGGACAGAAAGGGTGTACATCGTGTACCCATGGAGGTCTTAAATAATGGTGTGGAAGAAGACCATATAGAACTCTTTAGCTTGGGCGGCTTGTTGCCCCATTTCAGACCATGTGATGATACTCTTGAGAATTCTTGCTTTCGAATTTTCAAACAGTCGCCTGTATATTAATGAATAATTTTTGTAGTGGGAAAACAAATCGCCCAGGCTGAAAAGGTCTATTTTACTATCAGAAAATAATTTTTGAAGATATTTTGGGGTATAAAGTGTAAATTGCTATCTCAAAGAGAAAAACGCACAGTCAAAAAAAAAATACGAATCTGATCACTGCCTTGATCAACAACTCTCACCTTTGCACAAGCCGCAGCTCCTTCTACAGTTGGTGTTCATCCATGTTATTCTGCTTCCCGAGCTGCATTCGTCCAATAAAGCCCAAGATGGACACCTGTCATCTGTGTCTTTGCAATCTGCGTTGCACGATAAGCTTGATTAGTGCATTACATGATGTATATTAAGAAGCTTCGCCTGTTACAATGATATGCCTCAGTAGAGGAAGTGGGTCTTTGTCCTGTGAGGCCTGTCGTTGTAGTAACACAGTCGTGCGTTAATTTGGTTTTTTCTGTTTTTGTCAAGAGGTAATGACCAAAGCAGCGTTTACACTACGCCGGAGGAATTTGAAAACGCAGCTTTAATTGTACGGTTAGGCCTACCGTACACACCAATGCGTCACGAAAACAGAGCTTTTCGAAAACGCTCTTCAAACCGGGGAACTTCGTGCGGACGGAAAACATTTTGAAACGATGGCGTCAAGATAATCCTGTGACTTCCCTGCCCGAGTTTAATTTTCCTTTAACAAAAGTCCAAAATGACCTTTCATTGTTGCGTTCTTAAATTTTTCCGGCGTAGTGTGGACGAAAACCATTTTATACGTTTTTAGAGTGAAATCTCCGCTTTCAAATTCCTCCGGCAAACTGTGGACGCTGCCATAATCAGCAACCATACTTCTCGACCTTTTTCTTTTTGAAACGCGGACAGAACCTTACGCGGTTAGAGAGGGGGGGGTTGGGGAAAATATCCGCCAAACCTCTCTTTATAGATATCTTCAAAAACGAACATTATACTCAAGTCCTCTGAACTCATCCAGTCCTTTAACGGTTGTGTGTTAGGTTAATTAGAAGTTTAAGCATTTAAACTGTGGTTAATGAGCTCTGTAGTCTACATCAGAACTGTCATCTAAGGTTGTCACCAGTTCTGTTATCTTTTCTTTATTAGCTATTGTGCAATAACCTTAGGTCAATGTCCAATGCAACCCAATAGTTTTACTATATGGGAAATCATACGACAAAGCTCCCAGTGATTTTCCACCATGCTCTCATGTGATTTCAGCGTGCTATACCCCTCCCAACTCCTTCAATCCCCACTTAGTAAAACCCCATTGTTTTGTGACCCTGTCCCATTTGTGAGCTAGTATTCAAGCTAGGCCGTTCTTCGCCTTCCCCTCCCTCCCTCCCTGTATTGGTAGCTTTGTCCTTTCCCATCTTTTTCCTCCATGTGGTTGTAATTACCTTTCGTGAGAGGGTGGCTTTCGCCTGCTGAACCTTCTCGGTTTATTCACTGCCATGTTCTATTTGTTATATTGTTTGTTAACCATAGGTAGCAGGGAAGTGCAGCCTAGGCTGCACTGTGCCCCACAGTAAGTGCTATAGCCACCCTTGGAAATAGGTCCGGATCTCTCCAGGATGGTTTCATCGTACCATCTGACCTATTGTCCTCCCAGAGGGGCACCCCATCTTCTGGTCCATCCTATGTTACTTCCAAGGAAATAGGTCCGGATCTCTCCAGGATGGTGACATCGTACCATCTGACCTATTGTCCTCCCAGAAGGGCACCCCTCTTCTGGTCCCCTTAGTAACATAGGTTCCCCTAGAGACGCCGCTACTCTAGGGGAGATAGGCTCTGTTTTCCCTGCCACCCATGTTTTGCACCATAATCAATGTTTTGTTTCTGTTTCCTGTATCTACCCATCAAAAGGGGAAGAGGGGTTGCAATGTTATTACCCATATAAATATCCTCGCTGGTACTGTTAGATCTGCCCCTCCCTCTGTGTGGGGGTGGCTTTAATAATTTATACTAAATTGCACACCAGCAGGGTCTCATTAATTAATTCACTTCGATCGAGCCTTTGAGTTTTCAGGTTTTTAGGTCTAGTTTTCATATATTGATCTCACCTCCACACACGTTGCAGCTCTTTCTACAGTTTTTTGTCATCCACACTCGGTTTCCTTCACATTCCCCATTGAAGGCCCACGAAGCGCACTTTTCAGATGAATCAATGCAGTCTGCAAACCAGATAATATTTTCTCTCTTCAGTTCTTTTTTAAAGAATAATGAACTTTTCTGGTATATGTCTACACAAAATTCACGGGTGCAGTATTTTAAGTTAAAGAGCGTGTTGTGAACTTGAAGAGATAATTCAGTACTTTACTTGCTATTCGTCTCTCTTGTTATTAATTTCGTTATTGATGCATCGTTGACCCTGAGGAATGTCCTATTTAAAGCTGATAGAAATACTTATCGCAGATGGTCAAATGTGCCCCTGAAAAAGATACCAGAACGTCGTGGACTTCGCTGGAGTGTATTTTTCCTTTCACAGCAGAAGTAAAAAGATAGTTGTATAAAAAAGATACCAAAGTATGCATTTTTCAACCACTAAACATTACTACAGGCAATCCTCAGTGGCGTATAAGTGGTTCCACGCCGTACAGAACAATGCTCTCTTTCGCATTTATTCAAAAAGAAAATCTTTTTTCTTTTATTTTTAGCACGCGCAAAAAATGAAATCAAGAAGGCTTCCTTGAAGGTGTTATGGACAAAGTATGCACCATTTAAATGGTTAACGTACCTTTTGGAGCATTATGGTATTTACAGCTGACGCAACAATTCGGTATCATCCATAACGGGTTTTTTTCGCACTCACCCACCGCTGCCCATCCTTCACAGGACGACTCTAGGTCGGTTATACATGCTGATACTGAGAAAACTGAAGCAATTAGAGATATTTAGTGCGATTAAGTTAAAGAGTGTTATTGTTTATATGGCCTGTACTAGAGTTCTGTTACACCTTTATCCATGTTAAATTTTACCACTTTATTTCTTGAGAGGGTTCCTATCATTACTAATGTTTAAGAAAGAGTTTCCAGTGAGCCCTAAATGTTAGTTCTCTAGCTTAAGTAACTGATTCCAAACCTGGCACACGCGAGAGAGAATCGGGCGTCTGTTTCAACCAGGCATTGGGTTTTTGGAACCAACAACTCAAATGACATTTCAAACTATTCTTTAGTGACCCTCCGAGGTTATTTAGCCTCTGTCGTAAAGCCACGTTTGGTGCACAATTCACGCTTACCTTGAGGCGCAGCTGGTATGGGATAACTCACTACTTCAGGTTGTGTTGTAGCCGGGGGAGGGACTGTTGATATGAAGTACAGGAGAAGAGAAGAAGAGAGAGTCAAGTTCTCGGTTGGAGTTGTTTGAGGAGTATGCATGAATTTTAATTAAATGAGCACAAGAATTGAGATCACGGACATAAACAGTTCTCCGTTACAATTGCTTTGCTTCTGTGTTAAAGATCAAAAGCCTCGTTTGCCTCGTTTCAATGTTCTTGGTCGAAATTGCCTCGCTTCTGTGTGTCTAATCGAAAATGCCTCACTTCCATGTTTCTGATTGTAACTGTTTGGCCTCTATGATTTTAATCATTTCTCAAACAGAATATTGGTACTAACAACACGCTTCTGTCGATAGTTGAGCTTTCTAAAAGGCTTTTTATCTTAGTTCATTTCCAACGACGAAAACTTCCAAGAGATAGAGCACAATGCAGATTTTAACGTTGGAACCTTAAGCTGCACTGAATAACCAACTCATGACGGCAAACTATCTCACCAGTAGGCATGGCATACCTGTTACCGGAGATGTTGTTGGAATAACTACTACAACTGGAGGTGGCGTTGTGGTAATTTTACTGCCGTCATCTAAAGGTAAAATAAACGTTATCACGTTTTGCTTCTTGTTTAGCTATTGTCGTAAAACGCACCTCTCTTTTCACAACCAGGTCTCCGAACAATAATCGTTGCTAAAAAAAACTATCCCGTAGCATTATTGATCTAGCTTTTGGCCTATTCAAGTCGCATTCCAACTATATGTATACAGATAAGCTAATAGTCCATCTCTGTTAACTGTTGAATTTAATTAAAGGATATTGCTCGGTGGTTTAAGTGGGTGGTTTATAATCACATGAAAAACGCGCGCAAAATATTCCCGAAAGCTTGACTTCACTTAAGTGTGGTTATTTAAGTCAGTGCATTGTTAAGCCAACTCGCTTCACGTACGAATCGTGATTCACACTCTTCACGCGTGACTCCTGATTCATACTCTTCACGGGTGAAACGAGCGAAACGTAATTCATAATCGTCACGCTTGAAATGACTTGTGATTCACATGTCATGCGCGACTCTCGAGTGTTTCTCGCCACGCGTGATGCGTGATTCAACTCGTAACGCGGGCGACTTTGTATGAAATAACGATAATGTCAGCGCTCTGGCATCTTGTTAAGTAAGAGCAACTTTTTCCTAGTTTCTGTACATTACACGAAATTGTTAAGGTCGGAAAATATAAGTAAAAGGAATAAGCCGGCTTACCGCAATATCCACAAGTAGCAGCGCAGTCATACTCCATATAAGCCGCTTTACAGTCGTGCCCATTCGCCACGCGCCACTCACAAGTTTCCTTTCCAGCACGGTCATAACAGCGATCTGAAAACAGACAGAGCTTTGAACAACGTTTTGTTTGCGTTTTAGCCTTTTTAGTTTCCAATCGTAGCACGGTTTTCTCCAAAATTGCTTCAGTGCTACTCGTCTCGAGGCTTTCTATACCACGGTAGCATAGTCGCTTTGATCTTTTCCAGAAAAATAGATAAAGAGAAAGGTCTTCTCCTTTCCGATCCCCCCCCCCCCCCCCCTTACCCCTTCCTGGGAAAGATCTAGCAATTCTGCTAGAAATCTTTATTTTATTTATTTAAAAAACACGGTAAATACATCAGGCATTAACAGAGGAATATTTTCGAGGACTTTTGTTGTATATGTACTGGGAAAATCATCATTCGTAATAGATTCTTCTAACATTAAGGTCTGCGTCTGTTTCACAACAGCGCTCCACTGCCTGATAATAGAACAGCAAATTAATAGTGTAAGCTTATGGTCAAAACTCAGACTTTTTTAGTCCAAAGGCTCATCAAATAAGGGACGAAGTATATGCTTACTTTCACAGTTTTCTCCGTAATAACCAGGCGGGCATTCCTTCGCTAAAGGGAATGAATCAGAAAGTTAGGATTTATGAAATTAAGCTCAACGTTCTCACTATATTAGCATAGTTCTGCAATGATCTATCTTCTATTCTAAACTGGATAACGTCATAAGTTTTCCAGCGTAAGACATCCTCTTCTTGACCCTATTCTCGTTCACTCTATAGACATAAATTCCATTCATTTTCATTCTTTTTCCTCACGAATTGTTGAACAGTTTCGTTTGTTGTGTTTCATTCTCCCATATAATTTTTCGACGAGTTTTTCCTCCCTTTTGAAATGGTCTCGCCCAGCGTCACGTTTGTCCTTGATTTTTGAGTATCGGGTTTGTTTTTTCTTCACCCACTTCCCCTTCAGTGGCGTCGATCTTCCCTTCATGATTTTCACATTTGAAAAATGTTTCGCATGTCATATTAGCAGATATCACAGAATATCTTGAACGTAGTACGTTATCATCTGCTTTGCGGTTGTCGGCTATCTATTTTGAACAAATCTAACTTATTTAGGGTGTGTTCTGTTCGATGGATTACTATTCAACCGATAAAGATATGTTTTGCGCGCTGGAAATAGAATGATTCATCAACTTTTATTATCCTGAATATTCACGCCAATTTTTAACCAATTTGTCCAAAATACACTTACGCACAAAAACTGTTCCTCAGTTGTTACGAAAATAAACACAGTGTACAGCAGGAAAAGAGGCCTTCAGTTTCACAACCTCCATTGAATTTTTTTCCTGTCACGCAAACCATACCATAAAAATTGATAATCTACTTTTTTCATGCCGAGGAGCTTACTTCATGTAGTTTACCTGAACAGTCCATACCCCGCCAACCAGACGGACAGGCACAAACACACTCCTGAAGGTTTACTGTTCCGCCATTAAGACATTTCAAAGGGCACCCTGAAGAGTTGATAAAACAAGACAAATCGGATGATCGTGATGTGGCTAAAGTTCTTGCAAAAGGAGCCTTCATGCAAAAGAATCAAATAATTTTTTTCGCAAGTCAAAGATTGACGAGTTTTGACAGATCAGTAATAGACATTTGCAGCGGACAAGCAGTGGGGGGATAAAAGGAAACCCCCTTCTCCCATTCCCCCCAAAAGATGAATCCCGACAGGCCTTTTTCTCTCACCTTTTCTCTCCCAACCCCTACATTGTCTTTGGGAAGGATTTCTTTGTCTCTTCCCCCTCCCCCCCCCTTTCCCGCCGCCTTCTAACACCCGTTCCTCCCGACTCTTATGACAACTTCTGAATAGACCACGACATTAAGTTTTATGTTTATTTTGGTTTCCGGAGTTATTTGGTGGGCACTGATTTCAAAACTTAATTGAAATGTCAAATGTGGTTAACTTACTGCATAAGTTGCACATTTTTGGGCACATCCTCTCCATTAAGTCTGGTTGTGTTGAACACATGGATTTTGGGAAACCTGTTGTTTTACCACAATCTTGGTCGAAGTCGGCACATTCTCCTACGAACAGAAAGATTACTTTATGTTTAGAATACTGTGTGCAAGTAAAAGATCACTTGATAAAGTGTGGTAGTATTGATTCGTCAAAGTGAAACTGCTGGAAAGTGTTGGAAACTGTTGCTAGTCGTCACACAGTAAGAGATATGTTGCAGAGAAGTGAAGCGGGGACAAGCCCCTTCATGTTTACGCATACATGTAGTACGCATGTTGCCAGGACAGTATGCAAACTGTTGCGCACGAAGCGGATTGAGGCATAAAAATGTCTTGTCGAGGGGCAGTTTGTAAGAGCAGTGCACACGTTGTGACATCGAAAGTTGAGGTCATTTTGTTCTTATCTCGTGACGCACGAATCCAAACCAGTTGAATTTCATACGACTTGTTGCGGAGACAAAATTTTGTCCCCGCGAAGATCTTTTTCGCACGCTCGGAAACGAACATGACAAACTGTCGTTGCAACGTGTCCCCGCTTCATGTCCTCGCAACATGTGCTCTAGTGTGTGGCAACCATAATTTAATTGTAGGTCGATGTGTTTGATTCCCGAGGACGGCACAGCCCGCTAGGGATGAGTAAGACCAAGGCCCTGTTCACACTACGCCGATGGAATTTGAAAATGCAGCTTTATTTGTACGGTTAGCCTACCGTCCACACTAATTCGTCACGAAAACGGAACTTTTCGAAAACCCTCTTCAAACCGGCGGAATTTGAAAACGCCGGCTTTTCGCTTTCGTGTGGACAGAAAACATTTTGAAAACGAAGCTTTGTGAAAACGATGACCCAGCGATAATCATGTGATTTCCCGGATTGAGTTTTCCTCAAACACAAATCCAAAATGACCGGTGATAGTTGCGTTTTTAAATTCCTCTGGCACAGTGTGGACCGAAAACGATGCGTTTTCAGAGTAAGTTCCGTTTTCCAACTCCTCCGGCATAGTGTGGACGGTTCCTTATTGCCAAGTGACTTTAAACGGAATCTATGACAAGCTTCACCAATCCACCGCAGGAAAAAAGATGGTGACTGGTACATTTACCCATAATTCTTAGCGCACGAAAACCTTAACAACGTTCATAAAAACGTACAGAAACGTTGCAAAACTAGGCTACTCAATGTCCTTAGTACAGGGACAAATATTGTAAAAGTTTGGCTTTCTTCGTACTTTGTTGGCTGTGTTAGGTTCGCAAGGCATTGTGGTAAAATGTACAGCCCCCATCTTTTTTCCTACGGTGGATTGCTACAAATAGGTGAGATTTAAACGTTTTTTACTTACTGCATAGATTCTTGTAGCAGAATCCTCTACCAGAGGCGCATTTAGTGCATGGAGTTCCTGTCTTGTAAGGATATTCGCCAATCATGTTACCTCTAGAGTGAAAGTATAAAAGCAACACGCATAACTTGAAATTCAGTGCTATAATAATCTTGCTTGTCAAGCCAGTATATCGTTCCTCAAGGAACATATTTTTCATGATAATAGTTCTTTTTATAAAGTCAAAGCTTTTCGTTGTGTTTTTAAGGTAGTTGGAGGAACAGTTGAGATAAGAAGACCAGTAACTGTTCATAAACTCTAAGTAAATGTATTCCATGCGCTACTTCATGAAGAGTGTCACGAATTATTTGAATTATTTTGTGGTTTCACTTGGTACAATTTTTTAAATTCTTGTCAGTTGTAATGCAGGTACATAAGTAGTTTGAACTTAGCGTTTAACTCAGCTTTTAACTTTTTTTTTCTCAAAGAATATCGTACGACTTCCAAAGTTTAGAATAATCTTGTTCGATGTACGTCCTCTTTGATTCCTTTAAGGATGGTTTATGCGCTTTGAGTTATTTTTAACCCGTACAAAGATACTTTTAAATTGAAGGAAACCTGAAAATAATAGTTAACTAAGATAGAAAAACACTGAAGAGATAATAGTAAACAAACCATAGAGGAACAAGGATGGTTAAGGATGGAGAAGATTAACACGGATTACAAACCACGAACTTGGAAAATTTAGGGTAATCTTTTCAAAAAACGAAGCTCCTTTATGCTCTGCGTATATCTAGTTATAGACGTTATCAGGCAGTTTGAGAAACATGGAAGAAGTAACAAATAAAATACTAGACTATAAGTACAACAAGAGCTGGTGCTTACGTTGGGCCATAGTCACAAGCGACCATTGTCCCTCCAAGGCCATAACTCGGGAAAAAGTTAGCACAAAAAGCTACTGCACATCCAACATACTTGGACTTTGCCCACGCAAGCTAAAGAGAAAGTACAGTAAAACTTAGACATTCCTTGAAACGCACACAACGATTACAATTTAATTCAATTCAATTTTAATTTAAACTCTCGCAAACATTGATTTTATAGAAGTGTCAGAAAAAAAATAGAATACATGTAAATATATAAAAAAAGATTACATATAGAAGAAGACAAATTAATGAAATAATTTACAAATGTGATTAAAAAATAAAGTGTTAAAGAAAGAAAGAAAAGGAGATAAAGGAAGACAAATAGTTTTAATACAAGGTTGATTGTGTGGAGTTTGGGACACCTAAAATAGTTTATGGAACTAGCCGAGTGGGTGCCCTAAAGTAACTAAATTTAGCGAAGAAGTACAGTGTTAAAAAAAACAATTAAGGTTAAAAGTATTTCTTCAAGATCTAATTACAAAAAAAAATATTAAATTTCAACGATTAATGATTATTAGCACAGATAAGTAACGTTCTTTATTAAAACTAGAATTCAAAACACCCGTTTGACGAATTTACAATAAAAAGGGCGTAGTAACAATATAAAAGGTATAAATACATTAATACATGCAATGCGATGAATCCGTGAGATGGAACAAAGAAATGGCTTAAAATAGTGAAAATTATTAAAGTAAGTTATATAGGCATCTATCTACAAAAATTCTTTCAAAATGCTCTGTCCTTTCAAGCGGCAGAACTAAGTTATGGCCTTGTCAACCGTTTGCGGGTAGTCCGTCGACATACCCTCTACTTTGTCTTGAGTTCGTCGTTTTCGCAAGCGCAACAAAATATAAACCCTGGGCGTGGAGTATGAACGAGCCAAAACGCAAGGGGGTGGGGCTGGAGAAAACGTCTGTATACAGACTATGTGTACGTAGGAAGCTCCGCGTTTCTCCACGACTTACTTGCGTGTAATGTCCGCATACTCCTGAGGAACAGACAGCGGAGCTCATTGGGCTCTGAAACTTGCTGTACGTGTATTTCTTGTATTCATTGTACCATCTTTCCACGCGACTTTCTGGATTGCCAAGCTCGCCCGCCTCGCGCGCGAGATTTTGACCTACCAGGGAAAAATCCAGCAGCAATTAAATACTAAGCAATAAGGAGGTTGGCAAATGGTAAATTCAAGAGGCGAGATGACAATTCTAACGCCGTTTCTACGAATCTGAGACCACTAATTTTTACTCAAATTCTCCAGTAAATTTTCGATTTTATTGTAAGAGAGCAAATCGACACCGGAGGCCCGGTTGTTCCGTCATGTCAGTTCAACATTGATAAACTCACTTATGCTATCCGCTAGCCAGCGATTTATTGGGTGGTTCGCTTAAGCCATCCTTGGGGCAATTGCAAGCTGGAAAAAGCTGGGCAGTGACCTGCAATGGACCCACATCCCATGGAGAGGGAGTTGGAACACTTCTAAACGTTTCATGAACGAGGGGTAATCGCCAGTATTTACCAGCCAGCTGGCTCCTCCAGTTCCTTGAATGTGATGTTTCAAGGCTCAATCAGGCCCAATATGCTATACTGGACCGAATACGTTGAGGTTTCAGGCATCAACAGACGTATTTGGATGTACAGTGGAACCCCGCCTTGCGGTCACCTCGTTATTACGGCCACTTTATTCTGGCCCGAACAAAAACTTAGTCAGTCATTTTCTTATTCAAAGAACCCCGTTAATACGGCCACCCTGATAATACCACCAGATTTTTGTGGCCCGTTCGTGACCAGATTAACGGGCTTCCACTGTACTTTATGAGCAAAAATGTGTCCCACTGGGCAACTACGAATGATACGAATTATAAATACCTATTTCTCCTGTAAAGGTAACGGGATAAGGATACTGGTCACCGAACTTCACAAATCCATGATCCCATATGCACTTATTTGCCCACATCTGAGCTAAGTTGGCGAGATTGTCATCCCACGTCTGCAAATACAAAGATACGATCAGTACGTGCTGTGAATACCGACATAGTCGTACGAAAGTGTCAACTTATTGGAAGAAGACAGGAAGCAGGAGTACAAAATCCGTGAACTTGAAGGATACGAGACAAACAATCACCGCTGATTACTGTTATACAAATTCAATTGATTTGTTTGTTTCCCCTGGGAGTGTACTCCCAGAAAAATTAGGTGGGGGGTGTGGGGCCCGGTTTCCAAAACCCTTAACCTATTTAAGACCAAAATCTGCGATTTTCCCTACCCTATTTATGACCTGAACAGAAATTTCATACCCTAGTGACGACCATGTTTCGGATCTGCCCTATAATCAGTTGCCTAGTTCAGACCAATGTTAAAGGCATGGTGAAAGGCTTTTGTTGATGGTCTTATCGATAATGATGAAAAAGTAGCTTCTTCTAAAACAATATATACCCAGTTCAAAACTAAAGTGCAAAACCCATGCCCTATTGAGACCAAAATGGCCAAAATTGATTCCCTATTTCTGACCAGAACGAATTAAAAACCATGCCCTTTAGGGCCGTACCTATATAGCCCATTTAAGAGAGTACCCCTAGGTTTGTTTCGTTGTTCGAACAAATAGTTAATCTTGATGATAGACGAATGTGAAATAACTAGTGCTATATGCAAAAATACGCATTTCGACTGAAAACGCGTTCGAGTAGGAAATCTTTCATGCGTATAAATATTACAAGCCACAATGAGCGCCCTGGTTTACTGTTTTTGCCCGTGATTCGGTCTGTACCTACCAAATATTCCATGTCGGCCGCAGACGGATTAACCATTCCGCGAAATTTGTTGTGTTCAGTTAGGAACTTTTCCTTTTCTTCCATTGTAAGTTTACAAGTCGCGAAATCCCCTCTTGAAGGCGACGTAATGTAGACAGACAAGACCATGTCTCTTACAGAAAACTGTAACATGAAGTAAAAAACTAGACAAACCAAACGGCAGAAGACATCATGTGTGTTTCTAACGCGTGGAGACATGACTTATTGTTTATATTCGATAACTAAATGTAACTATTGAATACTGTTTGTTGTGCCTGACTAAATCAATTATTAGCACAACACGTGGTTATACACCCAGCTGAGATTTTAGTTTACAGTATTTTTTGCTTGTTTATTTTTTCGGGTCATTTGCCACGCAGAGAGTGCGAGAGAACTAAGACTTGGTTTTCGATGAGTTTCTGCGCTCTCTTCTTGATATTTTCATCGAAGCTTTTAAACAACCAGTAGAGTGAAACTTGTTTCTTGCTTGTTTCGTAGTTTGTTTCCCTTTTATTACAAGCTAAGGCAGTAATCTGTCTTTGTACCGTGCGTGTATTTAACGTGCTACACAGTTGCTAATGAATTAACTAAACAAAGCAATGTTTTTTGCTAGTACCCGTTAAAAGGTTATATGTATCATTGACCTCTAATTTCCACACAACAAACCATTTGGGTGTTTGAGGGCTGGCCTAAAACTTGTTCCTGTGGGTGGGGTAGGTAGGATAAAAGTCTGCGTCGGGCCAAGTGGCCCATTAGGCCGGAGCTTATCCCAGTTTTCGTAGCATTGAGCGACTTGGACTATTTCTACTTCCCCCTGGAGGGGATGCTAGTCCATTGCAGGGTTACCCCCCAGCATTAAATTCGCCGGCACTCATTTATACACCTGGGTGGAGAGAGGCACTGTGAGAGTAAAGTGTTTTGCCCAAAAACACAACGCAGTGACCTCGACCAGGCTCCAATTAACCCGGACCGCTCGATCTAGTTTCAGCGCGCGCGCTGACTATCAGGCCACCGCCTGTGGGGTGGGTCGGCGTTATTGGAATCACGCGCGTGTCGATAGCGAGCGAGAATTTACCTTTCGATGGGATATGAAAGTACACTTCATGTAAAGCGTTCCTGAGCAGGTATATTATGTAAGAGTAATAGTAATACTACAGCAATTCGCCAGTCATGATTCTAGTATTCTTCCATTTATTTGACTTATCTGTTGTTAAAATCGTGTTAAAATCCTCAGGGTTGTCACGATTATTGTAATCTAGTTAGTTTTTCATATGCAATGTGTAGTATTAGTTTCAGTATAGATTAATTTATGTCTTTTGATATGTAGTTAAAATCAAACGAAACCTACCCCGGAAATAAAAGACTTGAGGTAAACAAGGATTGAAGCTTGGAGCGCGTTAAAGGGTCTGAACCTCTTTTACAATGAATTAAGTCAATGTAGAGTCTTCGATGTAGAGCACAGGTTTTCTAAGGCAAGATAACATCAAAGAGCTAATATTACGCCAATTCAAGACGGAACAAAAGCGTATAGTTGAGATTGTAGAACTGATTGAGAAGGCTATTAACAACGAGGTTAAAAATTATAGTGGCAGAATTAGCAAAATTGGCTAACTTCGTTAAACAACAATGATGGCTTTATACGATCAAAATGGAGACGAGTGAACTTGAAAGATCACAATCAAGTTGAATCAACGAACACATCTATGATAGAAACGATGGTCAACTGAAAAGACAAACTTCGTGACAGTTTAAAAGTATTTGTTCAAAATGCGTTCACTTTATTTTATACAGAGCTCAAATTAAACGGTAACTTCTATTTATATTCTTGCCTTCATATTGGCTTGTTTCTATGGTTGATATGCCGACTAAATATGTCAACTGTATTCATGCCAAATTTTACAAAAGAAATGAAATATTCATCATTTTTCAATTTTTTTTTTAAACAAACAGCTCCAGATGAACGTACTGGTTGAAGGGTTTTAGTTAAGTTGAGACACACTAGGGTTTTATCTACAGAACTAAGGCTTGCCGCAGCCACCTTCTACAGCACAATAAATAGCATCATATGAAAATACCGCTCAATAGCTTTCAACTGAATGGTCATACACTATGGGGTGCTATACACAGACTAAAACTTAGAATCATGTTTATTTACGCGGAATTTTACTCGGAATTAGAATATTAAAAGGGGGTAAAATGCTTGCTGTGAAGGCAGTATTAAGAGCAAGATTTTTGCAGACACGAAATTAATTAACTGAACCCATCTTCATAGAATATTCAATATAAAAAAGGAAAACACGAAAACAGTTTCGCAGAAAGAGTGCGCTTATTTGCATAATTCCAACACCTATATAATTGTCTGCTTTCTCATATCAATTAAAATGATCACAAATATAAATACTGATCATGTCATTTGAGAAAACCTCAGTAACTCCGAAAAACTGTGCCGGTACATCGCCATTTTGACGACCACTATAATCTGTTGAACGTTGCAACGATTTCATTTTTTTTTTTTTTGTTAAAAGCGAGAGAAGATCGCATCAAGTCGTAAGCAATTTCAATTTCCTCCGTAGTATCACCTGCCAAACAAGTGTCGGCATAAACCGTTGTCAGTCACGTTTACCAGCGTAAAGTTAAGGCTTTTTTTCATATCTCCTATTACGTTTTTGAATTATTCCAGCGTTCTCGAATCAATTGCAATTAATTTGCGTCCTATTGCTTACTCAAACAAACATACGGACACCTGCTGTTCGTATACACGAGGGCCTCTTTACTCCAATAAACATGACAAGTCCACCTGTCCGCATAATTACGTCATTGCAGCCGGAAAGGCGAATGATTTCTCATTAAAGCGCTTGTTTGGGGGAATGTGATTGGGCAGGCTGAACTATTGTTTTCATACCAGGAGATAGACATTGAAACTTCACAATCAGGTGTCCGCGATGTGAATAATATTTCGCATAGCAACCAACCTTAGAGTCCGAATATTTGATATCTTTCAAAACAGTTCGAGAATGATCCGTTTTATATCGCACGCCACAAGGAAATATCTCGTGGAACCAGGACGGAATTGTCTCAACGACTCACTCGGAAAAGGTTGGATTGCCCTAATGAACTAAAACGCAGGCTATTTAGACGCGAAATCATTATTTTGCAACCTGGTGTTTATATAGTAACTTGACATTTAGAGGCTAATACAGACAATTTCGCCGCCAGCTACATGTGTTAACGCTCACAGTCGTGCAAAATTTTAATTGAAAATGGGCGACAAGAGCAAGATAAAGACGGGAAATCTCGGAGCGAATATCATGGAGCAAAAGGAGCTTTCGAAGCGGCTTGGACGCTTGAAAAGACAAACGGACTACTTCGTTTCTGAGATAGAGGCAAGGCAAGTTCTACTGGCCAAGAAGTTTTTAAGTCATCTACAGAGAAGTGCCAAAATTGCTCAAGAGCAAGAGGCTGTAGTGAGTACTTTCAAGTCAGCACGCTGGAATCTAGCTTTTGAAAGTCAGCGTTCCGAGCACACAATGGGATCCAAAAGAAATTCCAAGAAAAGTGACGAATTGCAGAACAGCGCCGCGCACGACGAGCGCGCTGAGAAAAACCCCTCGCGCGTTCTAAAACGGATGAGTCAGCAATTTGAAGTGCCTTACAAAAAGATGTACTCTTTCAAGACAAGCGAGTTTGGGAGACCAGTCACTGTTCTGGACATGCGTTGCAAAATGTGGCAACGAATTTCGTTCTGCGTGGATAAAAAAGAAAGAGTGAAGAGCGCCCCTCCGTGGACTGAAAACTATAAGGCTCCGAGGCAAATAGAGATCGCTCACTATCGAGCTTTAAACTACATAGGCATGAAAACAAATCTTGTAAATCCTCCGAGTAGACAACCGCAAATTGATCAAGAAGCTTTGAAGAGTTATCGAAACCACGAGACCGAAGTTGAAAGAAAGGTTGTTGCGCAGTTCAACGAGAGCCTAGAGCCATACAAGATTAGGCCCGGACCAAAACAAATCGTTTATGACGTTAACACACTTTATGGAGAGTTAGCCAAGATTAACAGAAAAACAAGGAAGTGATTATGTTTCTAAGGAAAATCTCAGCTTACTTTTGTCAACAAATATATACAGTTAGAGTTATTTACTTCTAAATGAAGTGCGAAAATATCAAACCACCCGTTTTTTGTTTTCTTAGTTTTTTTTGTTTTTTTTTTTGCAAAACACGAAATATTGACGACACACCTTCAACCTACAAGTAAATGGACTGCATTATTGCATGTCTACTTTTGTAATCCTCAGAGGAAAAAATTAAACTACTTTTACCCTTTTCCAGTTATAAACTAATCATTCAAATCTTTTGATGTATATATATAAATGCATGTGGTTTGTGTGTGTGCGTGTTTAACTCTAAATGTCAGCAATCGGAAATTGATCATCCACACAAGTGCGCGTTAATTACGTATACGTGTAAACCACGGAAATGCCCAAGTGTTGTCACATACAATTTGATTGAGAAGTTTCTGTTGTAAACTAGCATTAAACGAAATTTCGTTTATATAAGTTACTATCTAAGCCAGCAAGAATAAAAAACGCTATGAAATTCTTAAAGAATTTGGCTCGGATTTGGCTTGAGTAAAAACAAATCGTTACATACTGAATCTCATAAACCCCAGATCCAATTAAGTTCAGTAGAAGAAAATAAATTTATATATCAATAAATCGTTGCGGCCTAAAATGTCGAATGTGTCCCAATATAATTATCAATTATCTATATTTTATGAATATGGTAACCTTTACTTTAAGACGAAGAAAGCTATGTCTTGAATAGAAGGTGAAAAGAGGTTTTCAGATAACGAACCAACCTTTATTAGCGTTTGCTTTTCACTTGCATCTCATTAAAAATATATAAATATCTCAGCAACAGTGTATCGTCCAACCTTAACTAAACTTGCCGGACTAAACCCTCCACGTCTTAATTTTTCCTCCAATAGTTAATTCCATACGACAGCATTGAAAGGAGCGAGACTGGCTGAGAATTATCACGCGTGATCTTCAGTACTATGCGAGATGTAGAAAAGATCAGTTACGAATTCAAGGAATCGATTTTGACTCTTCTAGACTTCGATTTTTATTTCATTTTCCAACAAAAAAGAGGAATTTCAAATATAATACCAAGTGTTGTGTTCAATTCAGCTCAGGACCCATCCACACGTAATGTTTACGTCTATAAATAAATATTTTATATATTTATATACGTTTTAATACGCCTTTCCTTCACATGTAAACTAGAGCGCTATCCAGAGCGGATAAATTCAACAGAATATCTAGTGCCCAGCTCTCTCTCTGTTTGACGCCTAGCCGTGGGAGATCTGGGTGGTCAGCATAAATGGAACATTGACAAACACTGACGTAACGTGAACTGATATAGTTACGCATGCTCAGTTTCAGTCTCGTACGCAGGTGTTTAATAGATAATTTAGCGTTTACGTCTAGACAGGAGATCGATACAGCAATTTTCCAACCATACCAACCACCTCAAAACATAGTCCACAATGTCCAAACGAAGTGCCCAGATAATTTTTGTTTCATTTGCATTCCAATCGAAATTTCCGGGATTTTTGATAAACACATTCCATGAAACACTGATTAATTAATAACGGCCCGGAGAGGATTGTGGGTAAGGGGTAAGGAACTCATTCAGTGTTGTTGTGTGTCTGCGACGCTTTATGATTAAACGTCAAAGTTTGGCAAAAGAAATTAAAATAACATTTATTCAGTTATATCGAGAGATGAAAGAGTTCTGCCTGAAAGTGCGCCAAGCATAACTCCTCATTCAGGTTGTGGTTGAAAGTGCGCCAAGCATAACTCCTCATTCAGGTTGTGGTTGAAGAAGCCTGGCAAAGTTCACGGGAATTTCTAAATGTTACAGAGTTTACACGAACGGTAAACATGTCATGATTTGTCTGTTTGAAAGCCTGTAATATGGCAACCGTCTGCCATAAAAACGTGAATGAACAAAACTTTTAACACTCTATTTCCAAAAAACAAACATTAGAACTAATTACCCTCTTCATTCCATCGTTGCTTGCACTATTGGGTTGAATAATCAGTACATGGTCCCGTTTGTTTCAGCGTTTCACCTGCCCACACTAAAACGCTCGAAAACGCTGATACGCTATAAAACACCACGACCGGCATCTGCGCATGCGACGTGACGTCCGCTTGTTCGAAAGCCTCCGTTTTCGTCGTCCACACTTACATGATAGAGCTCCGTCAGTTCAAATGTCTCCTCTAGGCGGCGTTTTCGAATTTAACACGTTTTGAAATGCGTTTTCTTTGCAAATGATGAGCGCAGTTGCTATCGTATCAAGCCCCGTCCACATTACGCCGGAGGGATTTTTGAAAACGGAGGTTTCGCGCTGAAAACGCATCAAATGTTTTCCGCCCGTCCACACTACATGTAGCAACAATCACCGGTCATTTTGGATTTGTATGAGGAAATCTCGGCAGGGTAATCCCATGATTGACTACATCGTTGTCGAAAAGCTCCTTTTTCAAAATGTTTCCCGTTCACACTAAAACGCAAAGCCAGCGTTTTCAAATTCCTCCGGTTTGAGGAGCGTTTTCGAAAAGCTCCGTTTTCGTGACGGATTAGTGTGGACGGTAGGCCTAACTGTAGAAAAAAGCTACGTTTTCAAATTTCTCCGGCGTAGTGTGGACGCTGGCTCAGTGTGGAAGTTAGGCCGTGAAACGAACCACATCTAGTGACGTGAATTAAAATTTTGCAAGTGCAATGGACAAGAGGAGAACACTCATCCACGCTCATTCTTTAATTCAACCTAACTTCGGCCGCAAATAAAGGAGTGTTTCGTGGCGAATGATATTGTAGAAATATCTACGATATAGGTAGGAAAATTTGGCAGAATAACGACAACAGAAAACAGCCACAGTTATGTAACAAATACAAAAAAAAAAACTTGGAAGACCAAACTTTATGGCCACGACGAAACGTTCAAGGGGAAGCAGATGAACTTAAGGTATAACAGTGATTCGATGAGTATTTCCATATGACCGCGACCAGTTCAGAAAGAGTAAGAGTACTGATATTTCACGAAAAAAGTATGCAAAAGCAATATTGCACCTTGTGAGATGAATATCATGGATGGGTAAGATATTCCGTTTATGTTGGAATGAAAAAATCAGAAAGGCGTAACATCGTAGAAGTGGTGAATTGTTTAGGAATTTTTTTTGGATTGGATAGCTTCTCAAGTACTTCAGTACTAAAATAGTTTGCAAAAAAAACAGACTCTTGTCCTCCCAACTAAGTTAAGCCGTTGACACCTGGAGCTTTTAAGCAAAACGCAGTTTTTAGACAAGTTTTACATTTTCAACCTGGATATGAGCTAAATAAGCTCCAATCTACTCAAAGGTACTAAAAGGCATTTGCAAATCTACTAAGAGGCATTTGCAACATGAAAGCATGCCTTTCATCGCGTTTTATGACATTTTTGCTCGGGCATGCGCACAAAGTGACCTACACCTTTAGTTGCCTTTAATTTCCTATTACACTGTATGTCATAAATGAGACATCCAAATGAGGCAGAGTAATATCCATTTCAATTCAAAAGAACAGATAATTTAGACATTTTGTTAATCTTCCAAACTGTACTAAATTTAACTTTTTCTATATTTATCCATCAACCAAAACAGGTAAGAAGATACACACAAAATCAGCAAGGTTCACTTTAATGGTATGTGAATACAACACGTCTAATAACAAATATGAATAAGGGCTGACATCGCTTAGTAATTTTATTTATCATACATACCGCATAACCAGCAGAAGTTGGTGTGACATTGTGAGCAATGCATGTGGTCCCAGCCAGAGATCTTCTCCACAGTCATGCGACACTTTGGGCAACACTTGTAATCTCCCTTTCTTCTCATCATCCGAATGAATGACAAGTTGGTCAAGTTCTTTTTTTGCATATGTTCTTTTTTATTAATTCTGCATTGTTTTTCTTTCTGCAATCTCTGTTCTCTTCTAAAAGGTACTGCAGTGGCTTTCCCAGTGGCTCCTTTTTTATTCTTTTTGTTCTTGTCTCTTGATGTTGAGTTCTTGTATTTTGCACTGTCTTCTTCATCGGAGTCCGATTCATCATCAAAACATGGTTGTCTGTGATGCCATTGGTTATGACATTCTGTGCAAAATGCAAAGAAGCAATTTGCACAGTGGCCAAGTCTGGAGTTTTCATCTTCATCAATTACAACTGCCACATTGCATCTTGGGCAATACACAACATCTCCCATGACATCCAAGGTCCTGCTTAAAAGCAGTCTTTCCCATTTCTCAAGCTTCTCTGGATCAAGGACATCTTGAAGAATCTCAGGCGGAATCATCATTTTGCAGTCATGATTTGGACACAAGAGGTTTAGTACAGTTCCACCTTCAACATGCAATTCACAATGTGCCTTAAAGCAGTCATTGCAGAAGAAATGCCTGCATTCATCTAGATAGTGAAATTCTGACCCATTCCTTTCATCAAAGCATATTTTGCACAAGTGAGTGTTCCTTCTAAAAGCTTGTCTTTGCATTTCAAGGTCATATTCAAAGATTGTTAGTAAAGCTGTCTGCAGTTTTGTACTAAATCTCTTGCTGTGCATCAACTCTTTACACTCTTCATCAGTTTCCTTCAAAACCAAGTGTGACCCAAGACCTAGATACTCATAGGCATAATTTTGCAGCCAATCTGCCCAAGTGAAAACTATGGGTAGGTGTGGATTTTCTGTCCACAGACTCGTTAGCTTCTCTTGCAGTTCTTTAATCTGACTTCTAGTGAGCCACAGGCAACTTAGGGAAAATTCAGGCAGACATTCTGTGGGATAGAGTGGGGGAAATGAGCATGTTACATATATTGGAGTCAAATATTGGATGTCAGCTCGTACATGCCAGTGTCGTCGAGATAAGGATCGAGAAAACACAGGTTTTGTGCGGCCAGAAATACTTTTTGGAGAACTCTTGGAAATATTCCCATTTTCAGTCTTTATAAAGTTAACGCTTGCTGGTGTACATGCTTCTTCTTGTGTATCACTTTTAGTTGCTTATTCCTCTTCAGCTTCTCTGTGATAAGTTCCTGGTTCCATTCCAATGTAACCCAATCTTGTCGGCCGTTCTCCCAAGTTCTCTTCATGACCAGGAATTGGAACGAAAGCTTCCAAATCGATTCTTTCAAACGGGAGGTTGACTTTGACTGTCAAGTTAAAGCAAATGTTACCTTGTCCATCCTCTCCTTGGAGGATTTGTAGATCGTCTTCAAAGATCGACTGAAGAACAGTTACTTCCTCTTGTTGCTCTTCCAAAGTAGCTTCGTTCACAAATTCCGTCATGCTGAGTGCTAACTCCACAATAATTTCGAGCTTCAATTCTGACAAAGTTGCAGCAAGTGGTTTCCTATTGAAGGTTCCTCGCTCTTCTAAAAATAACTGGCAAATGATGGCGATGATCGCTGAGTTTGAGAATAATCAGATTCTGCCAAGAAGAACACGGAAAGTTCACATCGCGATGCAATATCACATCCGCCGCCATCCGCCATCTTTGTTTTTCAGACTCCAAAGGATGCTGGGATGTAACATTTGGATATCGGAATGGACTCTGGAATCCGGAACTAAGATTTTTGTTTTTGTTCAAGTTACACATGATAAATTAAAAACGTGTCATAGAGTATCAGTTACTTGAAATCTGGGATTTAGTTTTGCTTATACCAGATCCTTCCACACACACATGTAGACAAGCACAATGGCTAAAGACTTATAAATGTGGCTCAAGTGATGAATAACCAATAATTTATTAAACGAAAATTTGTAAGGTACAATTTATTATTATACTATATTTTAGACTAATTTACAATGTCCTACAGCTATGATATCTTCAACTCAGTTATTTCAAAAATGATACTAAACCAAGACTTCAAATCCCACTGTAAAGAGAAAACATGTTCTGTGTTTCTATTGAGTTATAGGAACATGAGTTGAAGTGGGTGAAATGAGAAATGCTGTGGGAACACAAGCTAACAGACAAGTGTTTCCACATTTTTTCTGAGTTCCTCCAAACTTAAACAAGTGTTTCTATTAAAAAATAAGATTATGAGCTTGAGATTTCTATCAGGCGAGAGTTGACGATGGTGCAACCTGAGTCAACTACCACGCATAGAAATCGAGAGTGAATAATCTAATTGTGTTAGTATAAATCTACTAGTCATTCAAAACTTAATCTAAATCCTCTTCACAGACACTTTGAAAAATGCCAAGAAGCGGCCATCATTTTGTTAACAAGGGACACACTGCTACACTACTCACTATCTATCGCAGATTAGTATAAATCTACTAGCATTCTATCACGAATGCTGATCTCTGATTGGCTACGCTACTCACTATCTATTCTGTGATAGATAGTGAGTAGCGTAGCAGTGTGCCCTTGCTAACAAAATGACGGGCACTTATTGGCATTTTTGAAGCGTCTGTGAGGAGGATTTAGATTAAGTTTTGAATGACCAGTAGATTTATACAAAAACAATTAGATTATTTGCTCTCGATTTCTTTCGCACAATAGAAAGCGAGAGCAAATAATGTAATTGTTTAATAGATAGTGAGTAACATAGCCAATCAGAGAACGGCAGTAGATTTATACTAAAACTTGTTAGAAACATGAAGAACATGTTTTCTATTTCTTTTAGAAAATACCACAATCAATCAGTTATAAAAACACGATTTTTAACCAATCAGCGTGCATATTTTCTTTAGGCTATTTCTAAATAATAGTTATTGTAATATTCTTTAACAACTTGTTATCTGGAACTCCCACTTTTGGGTGAGTGTTCACACTTGAATTTTATAGGTGAAATTTTAAAGCTACATTGTTCGGACTATAATTTTGTGCTCTTACATCAATAATTAACTAGTGTGGTAAAATAAATAATTCAGGCTATTTTATTATTTGAAAGACAAAAACCATTATTATCAGTCTAGCCAGTGAACAGATTTCCCAGTTCAATAAATCTATGAAAAATCAATTCACCCCTTGCCTTTTCTAACTCACAGGCTATCTGACATAATGTTTAGTACTTTCCATTGAGATAGCAAAGGTCTACAGTACTTTCTACATGTCTCTTTAAAGTTCAATACAGCACATAAACTAACACGTCACCTGACATGTTTCTTTCTTGTTTGTCTCCAATTTGTTTGTTTGAAGTCTTCCCTTAGTTGCAAAATTGCCTGTGGAGGAGGCTACTTCTATGCACTGATAATAAATAATTATTACATTGACAACTACAAACTTTCTTGCTATGTTAGGGACTGAATGTTGAAAATCATCAATCCATAAAAGGTCCAACTTTTTCTTGAGGAAAAATGGTTTAAGACCTATTTACTTTAAGTCCTAATAATAAGATCTATATATTGTCAATAGCCACCCACATTTAAGACCACAGTGAATGAAGAACCTACAGGCTGTAATTTGGGAAATTCGACCCTCATTACATAAGAAGCCATTCAGTCTGAAATTTGGAACAGGTTCTCATATTTTGTACAATGCAATATCAACCCAATTAAATTACGGTAATTCAAAATGCAGCCATTGTATGAGAAAAATGTACTTCACTGCAATACTTATTTGATATAGTTATTAAGTTTCCTATCACTAATCTAAAAATCCAGTTCCCACTTAGTTCCAGTATGATAAGACATGCTGTTTAGTGTAGTTGTAGTCTGAACCCCTAAATAAAATGACAACCTGATACAAAAATAGGTTTACTAAGGTTCTGAATTATTAAGGACCTAAACAGCCTGATTTCTCATTAAACACCCAATATATAATTATTAAGAACCTATTTAGGCTGACTTGTTCAAATGTAGGTTCTTATACATGGGTGATTTAAAAGGCATTCTTCTCATTAGAATCAAGTACATGTAGATGAACTGTCAGGTTCATAATTTCAAGCATACCACAGAAGACATAGCTTAATACAAATTTCATTACTGCCAACATTACCCCTAACAGCTGTAAATGGGTCATGAAAATTCCTATATTAGTCATCAGAATGTTGTGTGCATGAACTGGCCGCCGTAAAGTGCATTGTCACTGCCCCCTTAATTTCCTTCCCACACTGATAACAAAAACCTGTTTTACAGGCCCAACATTTTAGATGGTTGTTGTTATTGTTCTCTTTGAGACACTTCTGATGACAACGGGGACACAATTTAGTCCGTAGTGTTCTCTTTGGGTTGGCCTTTCTGTACTCTTCAATCATGGTTTCTCCGACTGTTGGCTCCCTTGGTGCTGGTTCATGGAATATTCTTCCACACTGTCCAAAGTGTTCATATCCTGAAATTGCCCTTCCTAGAACACATAAGAGGAATGTTGTTACTAGACCAGCCACGTATATGGTAAAGTAAATTACAATCCTTATAGAGGAGGCCATATGAGCCTTAGCTGATTTCATGTGGGTCCTCGATCCTGGTCGAATTTTAATTTAGAAATGTTGGTTTTTGTGGAGGGAGGAATACTGGAGAACCTGGACAAAAAACCCTCAGAGGAATGCGAGAATCAACAACAAACTCAACCCACATAACACAACAGGCTGGAATCGAACGCAGGCCACATTGGTGGGAAGCGAGTGCTCTCTCCACAGCACCATCCCTGCTCCCCATAAAGTAGGTGATGAAATTATTCTGTTACATCCATAATTGCATGCAAAAAGTTGACCTTCCCAGATAAAAAATAACTATTGGCTACTGCTGTAACAGTATGTACTGAACTACTACTGGTATACACGTTAATAAAGTCAGTTTTATCATTGATGTTTTTTGAAAAATAACTTATTGGATAATAATACAAAAATTGCATTTTCTATGTGCACAATTCTTTACACAACTTTTGTTATTAAGGAAATGATGATAATTCATGATCTATGAAATATGAGTGGATCCAATATTTTATCAAAGGAGTTTTGTAGGTATGATCACCAGCAACAGCATAAGTTCCTAAGAGGGGACTGGTGGGGAATGCCTCTCAAAGGCAAGGCAAATACAAACTGTCAACTTATCTTTTTTTCTTAGGGGGGAGAGGCTTGTGCCGTGGGGCAAATCCCACATAAAAAGGACGGGGGTGTTCATTGGAAATTTTGAAAAGAACCCCTAAGAGGTACCAAGATCCTGTGGAAGACTGGGCGTGTCTTGAAATGTTTTTCACCCCCGTGAGGTACCAATTCTAAAACGGCACATTACATTGTGTATCTCTTGTCATTGTTAATCAATAAATAATAATCACTTTATTTAAGTGTCGATGTATTTAGCACTAATGTGCTAATTGGGGACACTGTAAATAAATAAACAAATATTTCAAATATAACATAAACTATTAAGAATCCCAACTGGTGGGAGGCTGACCAGTTGGCTATTTACACAACGCGGCCGAGGAGTTGAACTCAGGGCTGCCGAGAACAAATCCAGATAGCGGCAGGACGAAGATTTGAACCAGGGACCTCCAGATTTCAAATCCAGCGCCCTAATCCACTCAGCCACGCCGCCTCCTGCCTCCTTTCGTCTCAATACCCTAACAGGTACCGCAAAAGCTCCCGCTGTGGACCTTTTGAGGCTGAACACCCTAAGAGGTACCAAAACAGCATTTTTTACCCCAAAAAGGAACGACAAATACCTCCGTCCTTCTTCTTTGGGAGTCCTCCCCCAGGAGGGGTGCATTACCCCTTCAACCCTCTTCATTTACTTACCACATCTCCAGCAAAAGCTAGCACGGCATTGTGAACAGTGCATCATGTCACAGCCAGAGATCCTCTCGACAGCCATGCGACACTTTGGACAGAACTGATACTTTCCTTGTTGCCTCATCATCCGAATAAACGACACGTTACTCATTTCTTTTCTGCGCTGTTTTTCTCTCTCTAACTTCTGTCGTCTTCTGAGAGATAATTCTGCAGCTGTCATTTTAGCTCCTCCTTCTTTCTTTTTATCTTTCTTTTTCTTTGATTCTGTGTTCTTGTTTTTGGCACCTTCCTCCTCCTCAGAGTCTGTTTCCTCCTCAAAGCATGGCTGTCTGGCATGCCAGGGCTCAAGGCATTCTGTGCAAAATGCAAAGAAGCAATTTGCACAATGGCCAAGTCTAGAGGTTTCATCTTCATCAGCAACAACCGCTACATTGCATCTTGGGCAATAAACAACATCTCCCATGACATCCAAGGTCTTGTTTAAAAGTAGCCTTTCCCATCGCTCAAGTTTGTCCAGATCTAAGACATCTTGAATAATCTCAGGCGGAATCATTGTTTTGCAGTCATGACTTGGACACAAGAGGTTAAGCACAGTGCCACCTTCAACATGAAGTTCACAATGAGCCTTTAAGCAGTCACTGCAGAAGAAGTGCCTGCATTCATCTAGATAGTGAAATTCTGACCCATCCCTTTCATCAAAGCAAATTTCGCACAAGTGAGTGTTCTGTCGAAACACTCGCCTTTGCATTTCCAGGTCATATTCAAAGATTGTCAGTAAAGCTTTCTGCAATGTTGTAACAGATCTTTCACTTATCTCATCCTGATTTTCTTCATGTGTGTGTGCCTCCAACCTTTCTACTGGTTCATCCTCCTTCAGGACCAAGTGTGACCCCAGACGCAGATATTCATATGCATAATTTTGCAGCCAATCTGCCCAAGTGAAAACTATGGGTAGGTATGGACTTTCTGTCCACAGACTCCTTAACTTTGCTTGCAGTACCTCTATCAGATTTCTTGTTAGCCAGAGGCAACTAAGGGAAAATTCAGGTGGACATTCTGCAGGATAGAGTTGAGGAAATGTGCAGGTTACATGCATCGGAGTCAAGTACTGGATATCAGCTCGCACATGCCAGTGTCGCCGAGATAGGGATCGAGAAAAGCCAGGTTTTGTGCGCCCAGAAAAACTGTGAGGGGAGTTGCCATGGTTTTCATTTTCATTCTCAGAGCTAGCGCCCAGTTCCGTACCATTTTGCTGTATTTCGATGTGATTACTCTCACCCATTGCTGCATTATCTTCACCATCTTGGAAGTGAGTTCCAAGTTCATTGTTCGAGTCATTTTTATCGCCAGTAATCGTAGAACATTCTTCGACAGCGGCTTCGAATTCTTCATGATCAGGAATTGGAATGAAAGCTTCGAAATCGATTCTGTCGAAAGGGATGTTAACTTTGACTGTCAAGTTGAAGCAAATGTTACCTTCTCCATCCCCTCCTTGGAGGATTTGAAAATCGTCTTCAAAGATCGACTGAAGGACAGTCATTTCTTCCTGTTGTTCTTCAATGGCAGCTGTATTCAAAAGTTCCATACATTCGGCCATCTTCGAAGTCGATCTCTCCTCCCACTAGACAAAATTGAATTTTCCAGCCAATCCTTTCCTATTTGACTTTACTTTCTGAAATTAGCTCGACCGAAGCTGAACGAGAATGATGGAGCAGGAAGAAATCTTGCAGAGAAGTTCCAAAAGTTTACGTCTCTATGGTGCAATTCCCCCAGGATACGGACCGCCATGTTTATGTTGTTTTTAGACTCCAAAGGATTATGGGATGGTCGTCAATTTTCAAAATCAGAAATTTGGAACTAGGACTCGGGATTCCGGAATAGAATAGAAAACTTTGATGCTTAGCCATCGGTTTGCTCATTGACTTGATAAGCTTTCTTTCAGTTACTTGCAAGCAGTTGTTCTAAAACTAAACCTTTCTTTGTCCGTCTCGAGTCCTGTTGTACAAACAAAGATCAAGCTCGCTTTATTCAAATAATGTTATTGAAAAAGTCACCCAAACGTATGTCATCTTTCAGAAGTCTCGGCACAAAATGCGCGCTGTTTATGGTCATTCCTCGGAAAATCTTTATGTCCTACATTGATCTACCGTAAAATTCAAGAATTAATTAAGCAAAAAGCTTTTACTTTTTTGGTCCGAAACACTTTTTTCGGTGGGAAGGAGTGAAAAAAAGGCAGAAACGTTAGAAAGTTTCTAAGTTTGCGTTTTGTAATTGCTTGCAGGTTTTTTAACTCAAAGACATTTTGTGTCTGAAGAATTTTGCCCGACTCTCTAAACAGATCGAATACTGATTAAACAGCATTATAGCAATCAAGTCCTCCAATCATGAAATGAAATGAACGTCGATCAACAGTCTGAATAGTGAAATGTTTGCTTACAATATCTGCAATACAATACAAATATTTGCCTCATTAGCATAAGTGATCCATTTTCTGATCGAGGTACAGAAATATCGACTCTGAATATTGAAAGAGCATTGCACGATTAACTGTCCCAAGCAATTTGAGTGCGATGTATTAAATACTTTTTGTGCGACGCGGGTTTAAAAACGCAAAATTTTAAACGATGAGGTTACAAATACAGAACTTGCTACTTAATAATGGGACTTATTAAAAACTGGACCATTAGACTATATAATACAATTCAAGAGTTTTCATTGGCTAAGTTTAGTCATCATGGTACATGAGCCATTATGCCGTGCTCTATACGAGTATTGTAAACGTACACGTAGGTTTTGGGCACGTTTTTATTTTTATCTTATTGTACTTTTATTTATTTTGGAGGCGTTTTTAATCAAACGTTTATTCCGCTAGCTTTTGTTGGATATAAAGATGATTACAGCCAACTCGGCGCCACACGCCTCGTTGGCTATCTACCATCTCATATCCAACGCGCGCTCGCGGAATAATTATTAATTAGTTTCAGGAGATATTAAATAGAACTACGAAATAACAATTGAATCATCAGCTCTGGATTTCTATATCTCTAGCTCAAAATCTAATTGTTCTGGTAGAATTTAACTAAATTCCTTTAAATAATGATTTCCGATTATTTCCTAGGGCTTAAGTAGTATCTAACTTCATTATTTACAAAATCGTCGTAGACTTAATGCTTAATTGAAACTTACAGCGGTTTGCGCGTGCTCATTAAGCTTCGTTAGTTTGCTGGAGACGTCGTCATTTTGTAAGCGACTTCCTGCCTCCGCTACACTAATGGTTGTAGCTGGTGTACAGCTCAGCCAATCAGATTGTAGCATTTGAAATAGTTTCTACTTATTCTGAGTAAAAGCTCATGGGCTTATTTTGGGGAGACTCATAATCGGATTGTTTTCTGTCGGTCGTTCGGCATGCGTTATTTAAAGCATTCTACGAAGTATCAACATTGCTTAATTGTAATTTTATTGTCAGATCTTTACAGATCCTAGTATACCAGCAGCATTTTCGTTTGCAGTCCCTAGCCACATTTGTACAGTTAGGTTCTAAGCACAATATGTGCATTTAGTGAACGATTAGCCTTCGCGCTGCTTGCTCGATTTTTTGCTACTACGCGGAGCTGGTGAGACTCAACCAGGTCGAAACAGCTGTCCAAGGTTTCATCTTGGCTTTCAGTTTGGACTCTATCATGTCGTTTTCGCGTTAAGCTTTCTATGTTGTATCATGCATCCTTGCTTAATTGGTATTTTATTTTCGAGGCATAACTTATTTTCCTCAGGAGGCGAGGGGGAGGGGTTATTTACAAAAGTTTACAATAACAGGACAGTAATTTATGCAAAGGCTTTCACCATCAGTTTTTTTATTTCAATTTACAAAGTGGTACCTGTAACTGACATATGACTCAGACGGGAAGCTATTAGTAAGCTGAGTTGGTCAAAAGTATACGTTGCTCATGAAAATTACACTTAGTATTTTAATTTACTTAAAATGTTGCAACGCGTGGTTGCTTCTAGAAGAAGCTACTATTCATTTTTACTTTCAGCTCGTAAAGTTTTTCTTTTATAATTTGAGGAAATAAACTGCCTCCCCGCGTTACGTTTTTGAGTAAATACCCCGTTGAAAGCTGGTCGTATATGTTTATTCGCGATGGCTAATAACCAAAGCGGTATCTTTTTCTGTTGCGTGCGCGGTTCGGGAAGAACGGACCGTTTGAATTAAAATTCGTCACTTTCAATCAATGAAAATCGTAATCTAGTATTTTTCATTTGATTCTTTCATTTTACCGCGCCATTTCGCATCATTGATTATTACTGTTTGTGCAAAGACGCGTTAAAAATTTCTTTCCCTATTTACACATACGTTCGAAACAAAGGTTTAGCTTGAAAAATAAATGAGAAGGAATCAAAGCTTCGTATGGCCGGAACACAAAAGAAACTGTTTCGGCTCAATATTGAGTAAATAAAGTTCAATTGTTGAGCCAGGTGTTAAAGAAATGACAATTGGATTCTGAGTTTTGACAACCCGAGGTTTGAAGTTTGATGTTCGTGGTCAAGGTCTGCTCAATAAACGTCATTCAAAAATATTCGCGAACGAATATCATTGTGTGGTTGGTTGTTGATCTCTTGAAGTATACCAACCGACTGAAGGGTCCTGCAGTTTCTAATGTTTTTAAAACAATAATCCCTCATAACTGCTCAGTCTTTGTCAGACGTCCGTGGCTTTTGTTCCCATGGCTTTGCTGTTGACCGGAACGAAATACACGAAGGTAAATTGCGCGCTTTAGCGACAAAAATTAATTTCCGCCCCAGGGTACTAGACTCTATTCATCCCAAATCAAAATTCTCTATCTTTTAGGGAGAGAAGCAAAAAATTTGAATGTTCGGTGGTATTTAATCACTTTTTAAAATTATTCTTGTTTGATCAAAGATACTGAGGACAGTTTAGTGTTTGCAGTTTGTAATTTCAGCATGTTGTTCGTGGTAAATTTAGTAGCCTTGGAGGTTGGATTCAAAATAATTGTTGAATAGAGAGCGAAAGCAGGAAAGCGAATGAACTCTCGGTATAGCTCATTATTATGGCCAACTTTTCTCATTCCCTTTCTAGAGAACAAGAGATGAAAATGAGAGAAATCTGGAAGGCATTTGGCACGTTATGCAAACAAAATCGAATTGCCGTATCGTCCAGCCTTCTCAGTTATCATAGGGAAGCCAGTCAATAGCTTGCTGTTATTGTTTCTTAAAAGGGTTCATTATATTTCAATCGTAGTCGAATCATCAGCAAACGAAACAATACACTGTAAGTAGAGAACACAATTACAACGTGTCCTTTTTCTAGTAGTCACAAAACGAAGAGAAAAGTTTTGCCATTTTATTTTATTAAAAGTTGCATTCCGCATTTTTTGTAATGGTAAAGTCTGGTCTCTAAAACTGCAAGCATTTTAGCACATTGTTGAGTAGTTAAAAATTCTTTAAAATTAAACAAGCTTTAACTCAGCAGTGCGGTATAAATCCGCCATTTTGAATTACCTTAATAGCGCGAAACTCAATCTGTGAGCTGCGCACTTCCAAAAACAAAAATTGCGCAAATCCAACTTAAAATTGATCAACAAGTTCGTTTGCCTAAAATATCAGGTTTTGGGGATCCAGAAATGAGGTAAAATAGCTTTATTTGACATCGGATTCCCTTGCTTTGTAAAGACTGGTACTCAGTTCACAACATTTAAAAGATTACGATTTTATTTAACATGGGAAGTTAAGTTCATGAATTGATGTGGTACATGATTTTCGTGACCTTTTCAATCTGATATTGGATTTCTCTTTTTGCAGCTTTTTGCAGCTTTTTGCTGCTGGGGTAATTTTTTGTTTGTTTTGATTTGCCAGGTTATAAAGACACAAGTTTCCCTGAGATCAAATTGCGAAAATTAGCCACAACACATGCAAAATAAAATGTAATACGACACATAAGTTTCGGATACCGGACGTGTAAGCTGTATGACATCCATACATTAGCTTCAGCGATTACAACAACTAGCTTATAACTTCCTTATTTCTTTTCCTCGGATCAGTCAACAAAATCAAATTGAGGAGGCCGATTCATTTTTTAAAAATTTAAAAGACAACTGCATATAAACAAATCTCTTGCATATGCTTATTTAGTTATAAAGCCGACTATTATAAAGCTGCTTAGAATCAACATTGCTTTGGCGGTACGTGCTGCGATTTTTAATCAATCGTTCTCCAATTTATAAAGTGCTAAGTCATTTAATAACTTGGTAAGGAACAGCGCTTTTCGGATTCGATTTGTGAAAATAACCAAGTAAGTCAAATTATATTTATTGAAATTTCCTCAGTAAGATCAAGCTGATTTTAGTATAGTACCCAAGTTGTCCCCCCTAAAGTGTCTGGAATTCGTTTATTACATGACTTTTTTCCTTCTTTTTTAAGCACCGTTGTTCCAATAGTTTTCGTTCGTGTAGCCCGGCGTGTTATGGTGTCTCTGTTTTCATCTTCCAACTCGTCGCATAAATTAAGATCAACGGGAGCATAAATACTCCTTTTTAGGGCTGTATTTTGACAGCAATGGTCTAGCCGGCTTAAAAATAAAGAAAACCACAGGATATTGCTAGCAGCAAGTCCATGTTGGCGTATGTAAAAAGATGTTATCTTGCTTTAGTTACGTTACATATGGATATTATCTACCTGCGACGAGACAGGTGTCTGGAACAAGATAAGACTTGAATTGGAGTTTTAATTAGCGTTGCAGGGATATACATTACATCCCTAAAAGCCGTCGCATACTAATAATCATATTCAAATTTTTCTTCGTAATATCGTTGTTTTAAAAACGACTTTCTAAGTTTAATCTAAATTGGACAAAGCGGGTTTTGTTTCAAAGATCTCTCCGCGGGGTGCAATTCTCAATTGAAATTTTTAGCGCTTTGTTTGCATGGCTTAATCACAAACAATGTACTAATGGATTTTATAAATAGGAATGCTTAGACTGAAAGTCTTGTTACTATGACAAGAACCTTGCGCACATATATCTCATAGATTTAAAAATCTTTAGCAAGCAAACTTGGAGAGCCATAGAAAGGTTGCTAAACATATGACAGGAATCCATAAGGTAAAATCAAAGTCTACTTAGCAAACAAACGGTTTATACTTTGATCTTTTTCATTTCTTTTCCGAAAGAGCAAAATCTTTTTTCTTCATCTATTCTTCATTTAAACGTTACGAGGTTTCATTTTGTTTAAGCCGTAATTAGTTACTGTGATATCATGGTCAAATGTACTATTTTGCTTTGCTCTATTCTCCCTTTCATCTGGAGTAATAAAAAGCCAAAATTAATCGGAAGTTGATTGCCGGTGTCGGCTCTTTGTCTTGACGCGCAATCACTGAAGATTATTTCTCGTTTACAGATTTTCTGTCAAGTTTTTTGGACGTTTGCTTCCTCATTAGCTGCTGTGAGTTGACAGAGATTAGCGGACGGGAAAAAAAATGAGAATTCAAAAAGCTGGGTTTTACGTCTAAATCGTTGAAAGGGATGTAACAAAACCAACACTGCTACGAACGAAAACACAATCATTTCTGCCTAAGTTATTAGATTTCGTTTCAAGTAAGAAATCTTGTAAGTTAAGGAGATATCTTATTTTAATCGTATTTTCCTGAACGAAAAACCTAATTACCGTACAATTCTTTTCATGACATAATAAGCTTCCTAATTCATTTTCAAATTGGTTCACCTGCCTGGTACATTTGTCGTTTAGTTACAGAGAACACTGAATGCTAAGCCGCTGTGACTGACAAAGGCAAGCGCGGCGATCACGGAAAAAAATGGTCAGAAATGTTCTCCATCGACAGTGAGGTGAAACTGCCACACAAGAACTGTGGGTTGGTAAACCACTGAGGCACTGGTTTACTGAGCGTAAGCGACCTCCCATCGACTTGCATCTCTGTGGGATACTTAAGCAGAGCAGAAGAGAAGGAAGAAAAAGAAAATTCTAAAACAGCTAAATAGGACCGCGTTTATTGTGTTGTGCTGGGATAAGTTGCTACGAGGTTTGCACGCGAGTGGTTTACTTGCATTGTTTCACTGTATTGGCACGCTCTTTTTGCCTTAGAATTCAGAAAAGATTGCATAAAAGCTGAAAATTCACGGTCTTTGGCCAGCTTATCACTTGTTATAGAAACCACTTCAGTTGAGAATCTCAGACGTTCTGGAAAGGAAGATTTTAGTTGCCTTAACTCTTACACTCCTGAAATTGAAAGACTCTTTACGGAAGACAGTTTCCACTGCTAGTTCAACGCAAGAATTATTAGAAGACAAAGTATAGTAAAGTTGCTACACTACTGAATTGACTACAAAAGGTGCAGCCGACGTAACGGCAAGTTAATCCCAAAAAAAGAGAAGGAAATACAGTACATCATTGTTTGCTGAAACGCTGAAACTAACAAGGAACTTCATTGGGTTGGTACCCGGCATTAAACACCCGACATCTTGCTTCGTTGAACTATCGTTGAGCTCTATTTCATTCACTTCTATAAACAGCAGAAAAAGTCTGAGCAGCAAATAGAGACGCCAAGCAATGTTTTTCGACGGCTACTGGTTTCACACAAACCTCCCAAGTATGATAGTTTATATCTTCATTTCTCTATTAACAATCTTCGGGAACGTTCTAGTTTGTACGGCTTTCATCAAAGACCCTTACCGCCAGCTGCGCACTCTGCAAAATTACTACATCATAAGCCTGGGGATCTCTGATCTCTTGATGGGAATTGTCGCCGAGACTATACTCATAGGTACTTACTGGAACGGCAGCGAAACTGTGTTTCTCGCTCATTATCTCTTTGCTATTATCTCAGGAGTATCTTCATTGTTAAATATGGCGGCGCTGTCGATTCATCGCTATTTCGCGGTCAAAATGCCGCTCAATTTCCAAGAAGTAATGACGCAACGTCGCATTTTGATCTCCATAACGATCATATGGATTTACGCTGTGCATTTTTCGCTTTTACCATTAGTGGGCTGGGTCGACTCGAGATACCAGATTTATCTCTACGGCTTAGGTTGTTTCCTACCGAGTGTGGTTATTTTTATGGCCTATGGCGGGATTTTCAAATCGATTCGCGCGCATACCAAGACGCTAGGACGATCCATGGGAAACACGGCGTTGAAAAACGCCATGTCCAGAGAAAAATCTACCACGAAGACTATGCTGATAGTCCTGGCTGTGTTTTTATCGTTCTGGTTTCCATTTTTGTTAATAGATTTGATTATGGTCCAGTGTATCCAGTGTAGAACGTTTGGTTTTCACGCTGCGCGCGATGTTACCCTAACTTTAACCTACTTTAGTTCGTGTGTGAACCCGCTCCTTTACGCATGGCGTGTGACGCAGTTCCGCAGGGCATTTATCCGCGTGCTCGGAATGAGGAAACTGATGCGACGACGAAACAATGTGGTCTATCCATTGACAGTGGTTCCTTTTCGTTCTCGAACCGAAGTCGATCAAGAGAGATCGTGTTACACTAATTTACCCCGAAAATCTGTTTCTGTTGTGTCATAGAGTGATATGCTCTTTTTATATGGCTATGTCTCACAAGGACTGGGAGCTACTGAATTCATGAATATGACTGGCTGAAATCGATATTGAAAGAGGTCTAGATTTTCCCATCTAGATCAGCATCTAGACCGGTAATATTTTGCGGTGAAAAAGTTGCAAACTAAAATGCAAAAATATTGAGTATTTTCTTCTAACAATATTTATTTATGGAAGTGCCAAAAAGGCTCATCAAAGAAAGAAGTAAAGAGGACGAGCAAACTTTGGCAGAATTAAGTTCAGCTCTTCGTCTTTCGTAAGCAAAATGCCAGCTAATACAAACCAGTTACATTAAATTGTTCTTGTTTGCCATATAATAAACATCTTATTAACCGAGCTTGGTCTGTCTGTATGGGAGAACTTGACCTCGGTCGTGAGTACAGACCTCACTGCGTTCGGTCTGTACTCACGTCCTCGGTCAAGATTCCCGCATACAGACCTCCTGCTCGGTTCAGTAATCAAGAGCTAATTACTGACCGAGTGCGAGGGCCACTCTGGGGAACGTCGCCCCGAGGTCGTGGCAGTACGGACCGAGATCGTACAAAAACGACCGAAAGCCAATTTTCCACAGGAAGGCTCGAGCAAGTTATGTTAGTAAGTAGTTTAGTGTATGGCACTCGGGCCATGCTTAGTTATGCTTGTAATTATTGAATGTGCTGGTTTTTACACGGCCTCCGTATGGTAAAATCTCGGCCGAGAAAGAACCAATCAGAACGCTCGAATTTACCCAAAGACTACCTCGCCATATAATGATTTCAATTGTTATTATGTTTTCAAAAGCCGGCAAATTCAAAATTTAGTGCCTTATAATAAACTACTCTTAACTTGCTGACATAGCTTGCTCGAGCCTTACTGTGGAATATTGGCCCCGTCGGTCGTTTTTTTACGACCTCGCTGCGATCGGTCCGGTTCTGTCATGGCCTCGGGCCAGTATTCCCCAGTACGACTCTTGTGTTTGGACAGGAAGAGGTTTATATAAAAACGTACAAGAATAAGGAAACTCTAAATGAAAAGCACCCCCACTTTGTCACAATGTATTCTTGTCGGTTGCACTACTCCTAAGGAGCTATTCAGTGAGCATTTGAAAAGTTTACTTTGATTCTAACTTACAATGGATAAAAAAAGACAGTTTCCTATACACTTAAAATGTGTCTGTTTTTGTCTCGTATAAGATTTTTTTGTAGATATTTAATTCGGCAAGTCAGCAAGGCTATTTAATAACATATCTTTTGTTTAAACACTATTTATCAATGTTAATCGATATCTTCATATTTGCTTCTATCTACTAAAATTAAGAAGCGGCGTCATTTTGTTAACAAGGGCACACTGCTACGCTCCTCACTATCTATCACAGAATGGATAGTGAGTGTAGCGTAGCCAATCAGAGAACGGCATTCGTGATAGAACGCTAGTAGATATATACTAAATTACGATAGGATACGAGCACAGTTTACTTTAACTGGTTAACCTCCATTCCGTAAAAACCGCACATGGTTAAAAATTCAAGCACAAGCACGGTAGTTTCTATTTTCTTTCGCTGTCTCGGTTTTGTATTGTATGCACTACACTGCTTGTACTCGTTTTGTCTCGCGAAATTATTTTTTGTGTGTGTGAAACGAAAAAGGCGTGGGGCATGGGTTTGGTTTCCCCCCTTTCCTCGGTCATTTGCTCGGTCAACTGGCCTGATTTACACTCGCAGTACTCACGGAGATGAACTCAGGCTCGGCTACCAAGCTAGCTGACTGCTTGGAAAAGGAGCCCGCGATCGTCAGACTCGAGAAATCGCAGAAAACCAAACAAGCAAGGTCACAAGCAGTCTACATATTGATATTTTAAGGATTTTTATGGCCCGCTTACAAAATTGATTTTCGGTGCAATTTTTGTCGCGATTTCTGGTACGCTAGCGCTGTGCAACCAGGTACAAGTTCAGTGCGGTCACGTTCGCGTGGGCGCGATATCACTAGAAACATGGTACGTGAAACGCGATAAAATGAAGAGAAGTGTTGTATCAGAGCATGTAGTACATACGTCCTATAAACACTGTTAGTGATATCATGCTGAAATAACGAATGAATCGAAAATTTAAGTGTACCTTGCAAAGTTGTCCTCTTTTCAGAAAATTCCAGAAAATGCTACAGTCGATCGAACCTTCCCACAACGGCCACCCTGAGGGCAGAAAGAGATGGCTGTTATGGGAAAGTAGGTGTGTAATATGAAACCTGCTTTTTTCGGGGTGCAACATTTTTTGTAGAAAAAAAAGTCGTCATTTTAGAATATAAATGTGTAACACGATGAAACTATAACAATAAACAGAGACTAAACAAAATCCAACGACGTCCGGTAAGGATCAAGTTTGGTGACCTTTTACAAAAAAAAATCAGTGTTTTCTATACACCGTTCGTCATCAGTTCACTTATTCCCTGTCCACACTATGGCGGAGAAATTTGAGAACGGTCTTTTGCACTCTGTAAACGCATCAAATATTTTCCGTCAACGCTACTCCGGAGAAATTTGAAAACGCAACAATCATAGGTCATTTTGGATTTGTGTTTGAGGAAAACTCGTTCAGGGAAATCACATGATTATCGCGTGATGTCATTGTTTTCGGAAGGCTTCCAAGTTTTCAAAATGTCTTCCGTCCACACGAAAACGAAAAGCCAGCGTTTTAGGCAAATTACTCCGGTTTGAAGAGCGTTTTCGAAAAGCTCCTTTTTCGTGACCGATTAGTTTGTACGGTAGGCCTAATCGTAGAAATAAAGTTGTGTTTTCAAATTCCTCCGTCGTAACGTGGACGAAGCCTAAGAAAGCAGCAAAAAGAAACAAAAGGAACCATTCAAATTCAATGACATGCAAATGAATGGCCCGGTATTCTACAATCTATTGTAGCCCATATCGTTTCCTTAATTAATCTGTCGCGTAATATTATATATGAAAATGAAACTGTTTTTCCTGTTTTTGCCTTCAGGGCACGAACTTAAGGATTAAATTGTATTTTAACTGTTTTGTATTAAAATTCATGCTCGATCCGGTCACGTTCTCCATAACCATAGTCTCGATGAAAACCGTAAAAAATAAAAACCTTATCGTAGAGCAGCTGCTAACATGAAATTGTTTGTGCAGTAATTATCAGTGTGGAATTCATCGAAATTTCCGTCCGTGCTACTGAATAAGAAGTTTTGAGAATTAAAATATTCAATTTCGCAATGACCGCGGGTCGTCTCCAGGTGTCTGGAATAATCCTGTGTAATTAATTACTGCAAAACAATTAGAATCCCATATTCACAACCGTCTTGTCCTATTTTCATTTGCAATTAAATGCAGCAAATCGCTTTCATAAGTTGCTAACTCTCGATCAGGTTTGGGTTTCTTGAAAGTTCCTTTAACAAATAGCTTTTTCATTAACGTGATACCCGGGGGGGGGGGGGGGAGTACTCTCATAAATTCATTACGTAAGTGTGTGGGAGACATATCGTTTTTCGTTTAGCTTGTCCAGGGCTCGGAGTTCTCGTGCAGGTTTAGCTAATACAGTTTAAAGGAGTACTGTGTAAGGATTACACACGCACTCATTCACTCAATGTTCTTCTTCATTCCCTCGGACATGCGCATAGGGGCATTACCAGAGACTTCCAATGTTACCTGTCTTTCGCTTTCCCCCTTAGCTTTCATCAGCTGACTCCGCTCTTCCACACCTCCCTTTCTACTGTCCGTCGCTAGATAAACGCCTAAATATTACACCAGCCGGATTAAAACACTAATTAACGGGGGGGTGGGGGGAATAGGGGTATTTAACAAAACATAACATAACATAATGTTTTATTCGAGATACAATAATAAAGACAAATAAAATACATCTTGAAAAGGAAGAAACAGAGGTTATTTGGCCTTCTGACGTTTCACCTTAAAAGAAAAGGTTAGAATTATTTATCTGTACATAACAAAATATTCATTGAAACAGGTAAGAGACTAAGTTAAAAAGACGCTTAAGTCCGTTCTTAAACTTTTTAAAACTGAGGACCCAGTAGTGATCCGCAGTACATGACAAAACAGGAGTACCCCTTCCCCCGATCTTATGATTGAAAATCCTTAAACCTGCCACTCAGTTTTTGCGATACCGTTTGAGAAATTTAACAGACGTCAAAAAAAAAAGTTTGTTGAGTGTAATGACTAAATTCCGCGCTTTTATCAACATCAAAAATTATTCTGCGCCCATGCAATTACAGAAATATTATCACTATTCCTTTTAGCTCCCGGCACCTTGAGCTGCAAGTGAAATTCCACGCAACCTTACGATACGCTGTGATTAAAAACAACATACGTCTTGGCTAGAAACATCGCTTTATTTATTATTTATTTATTTATTTATTCGACAAAGAAATTGTATGTGTATTTATAGGTATAAAATAGTCCCAGCATCTACTAGACAAAATTTGTGAAAAGCGTTAGCCCAATTTTTACGCTAGATTCATTTACTGAAGTTTGAACATTTTGTAAAAATATCTCAACGATACTTATTAAAACTTGGTAAATTAATCAAAAGAGTATATCATGCTGTTGGCAAACATCAGACCACACATATAATTTCCATTTTCTCGAAGGTTCTCTTTTGCTTTTTCAAGAAATAGCTCGAAACACATTTGTCGCGCTTTACTAAAAAGACTTCCCTGTAGGTCAAACCTAAGTTTTGTTTAAACACGAATTTGGAATTCTAAATGTTTCGTCCTTGTTTGCTTTTCTTGTTTGCCTTCAATTTTCGAGCTGTTTGTGCTCAAAACCCAAATATGTCTATGATTTTGGCCTTTAGACGAGTAAATTTGAATTTAGTTGCAACTGGTAGCATTTCCTCTCTGAAGTCTGTTGACAAAGTGTATTCTTCCTCCATTAGCTCTAACTCAAATTAACATTTTTCACAATGACTCTGGCCATTAACTAATAAATTCCACGACCTCCTTTGTTTCAAATAAGCCAGTTCCTTCATTTTCACATTTGCCTTTGTTTTCTTTCCTTTGGCTCGCGCCCGACACCCGCAGCGTCCTGATTCTGGAATATGCCAGTATAGAATTATTTTCAATCACGTCGCGACAATTTTCCATCCACAAGTTGACACAAACCGAATTTGGATGCAATTTACTCTTTTTCCTGAAAACCATATCTGATTCGAAATGACAGTTTTTTATTATCTTAGCTGCTGATTACTTGTACTCGGCTATAGTTGTTACTTTTTAAGCCAACTTTCATTTGATCACGAGAGCTACCATTGTTGGAATTGGCATGGCAGGTGTCCTTTTATTAATTCGTAGAACTAATTTGGGCGTCTAGTGGATATAACAACCATGGTCCAATTTTCTTAATGTTCCTTCAATTGTTGTTTCCCCAGACAATGCGACGCACGAAAATTAAAAATTGTTTGACACATGCGGCAGATGTGCCACTTCAAAAGACTTGCCTCAAGAGAAGATTCAAAAGGACTCAGTAAATATTACGTGGACACTTTGACACGTACTGTTTCGTTTGTATGAAGGCTATCTACATTTATACTCCCGACGTGTTCCGCAGAGACCACGAAAACACGTAAACAGTTTGTTGAGCTTTTATCCAACTGAAAACAAATAAAACTGCGGGTTTTGTAGCATATTTTCACGGGGACTTTGCCAAATTTTCAATTTGTTACAGCGGCAGGTGTCTTACAAACAACCAACTCTGCTGAACTAAGTTCTAGCGATTCATTTGCTTGTCCTATGCTGCCATCAATAGTTTCTCCCTTCAAACCAGGATCTACCACATTCCAACTTGCTTGCTTGGAACTGTTCAGCGCGAGATTTGGTAGCGAAACCCCACCATTAATAGTCCTTTTCCACAATGCACGGGTTCGATTAAAAGAACACCCCCCTTGGACACTCAAGACGCGCATAAAAGCTCTCCGGAAAACTTTCACACGCCAGGCGTAAATCACCGGATTAATTCCACTGCTAAAATACACCAGCGAAAGGGTGATGTCCCGAGCCATGTGAAACGTTTCGTTTCTGCAGGTCTCACATTGAACTATTATAAAATCGATGCTCAAAAACGGAATCCATAACGCAAGGAACACCACCAGAACCAGCAAAACCGTTCGCGTTGCAGCTTTTTCTGTACGAAGCGCGTTTTCGAGAGCCAAGCTTTTTCCCTCTCCGAGACCCTTGATCACAGTCGTATGGCGACGTAGCGCACGATACACCAGGAAATAAGCGACGATAAATACCACGGTCGGAATCACGCAGGCTAAGCCATACAAGTAGAGTTGAAAAGTTTTGTCTCTCCATCCCACAAACGGAAGCAGGGCGTAATGGATAGCTATGACCCAGACAACACCGATGCCGACTAACGCACTGCGCTCGTTAACGATGCTTTGAGTGAGAAAGGGCTGTTTCACGGCGAAATATCGAATTATGGAGAGCGCTGTTATGTTGAGTAACGAACAGGCCGCAGAGATGATAGCGAATAGATAGTGGATGAAGTAGATGAGGTTGTGGTCATACCAATACGTCACTACAAGAAGAGGCTCTGAAATGGCACCCATAATGAGATCGGCGATCGCCAAGTTGAGAACGAAGTAATTTTGCGCGGTCTTTAGGTTGTGGAATGGATCTTTCCAGTAAGCCACGCAAAGGAGGAGATTTGAGAATATGGTGAAGAGCGACACAATGATGTACACGATGATGCTTGGAAGACTCGTATCGAACCAGTACTGGTCAAAGAACACTGTGTACGGCGACGACATCTTCAGTCTTCAATAGTTTATGATATTATCACACGGATTTGATGCAATTTCTCGATTATGACACGGACTCCCAGGTAGCCAGATTCATCTCCGTCAATCGAACTGAACGGAATTGTTTTTTCGTGTTTTGTCTATGATTTTACACCAACAACTGCTTACTACCGATAGGTTTTCACACCACAGTCAAACTGTTACGTAGTTTGCATAATTTATACGGTGTCGCCCAAGGCTCACTTCACAGTAGCACCAAATTTGCTAAACTACCCTGACAACAAACGAGGGCAATACGCTGATATGATGAAGACATTTGTTTCACGCTGGTCATTCTAGTCTAACCGTGTTCCGGCAGTATGCAAAACGTTTTCTATAAACTGTCATCTACTACTTCTATTTCATTACTTTCTTGTAATTTTTTTTTATTTACTTATTTTTTCATTTTTTTTTTTTTTTTTTTTTTTTTGATATTTAGGGTATCAACGCCGTCTGTTTGCTTTTATGACTGTTTTAATTGCTATTGATTTTTTTTTTTTTTTGAAAAAACTCGCAAAGTAAACAAACTACATTCGTTGAATTAGAAACGCGTATTTTTTTGGTTATATATTGACCGTGCGACATTTTATCCACGCAGCGCAGGTGTTTTTTTCATTGCCAAGAGTGGTATTATCATATTACCTGTGTAATAACTGTGATGATACTCTCCGATTGTAAGAGATCATATTTTCTGTCAATTCTGAACACGAATTTACACACACGCCAGCTGTGTTGTTTCATTACTACAAGAAGGCCGCTCTTTCATGGAGTCCTTATTTTGATTTCATGATATTGTTTGAAATTTACATACTTGGACAGGCCATGAAATATTTGTCGTGTGCCCTTCGGCGTCGTTAATTTGCCACGAAATGTCAATTTAATATCAGTATGGACGTCGAATAATATAGCATGCTTATCTCTATGCTTATATACTTAACAAACACTAATTTATATCTCCAAATATATCAAACTCTGAACTGTATGTTACGTGAAATTATCAATAAATAATGTCCACCACTGCCTGGGGTCCACGAAATGTATAGAAAACAACAGATTTAGATGGTAATTTATATTTCGACAGTTATTATTATTTCTTTTTTGGATATTTGCCATTTTCTTCCAAATTCCAAATAATGTGTCACCTGGGTCAACGCCTAAGTGTTTTTCAATTGAACAGCCTTCATGAAATTAGAGTAGGAAGTTATATATCTGTCTTACTTCATTGTATGATCGTTTTAAGAAACAAACTTTAATCGATCAGCATAATTATTTATCAAATAAAGAAATTCTAAACTGTCAGCCTGATTTTAATGAGATGAACTTTTACTCGTGTTAATATTCATTACAGTGCAATGGCCTCGCTTTTGTTTTTTACGCCTGATATCGGAGCGACGTCTTTGCAACCAGAATATCAGTTTTTCGGGTGTCCTAGGTTAAAATAGGATGGCAAACGGGCGCTACATTTTAGTTCTTCTAAAAAATCACACAAAAGAAACAACAGATAAACAAGAACAATGTCCCAGTTGTGCTGTAAGGAATAGAGAACAGATTAGCATAAATGTCGGCGCCCCCTTAAAAAAAACGTTTTGATTTGAAATAGCGTTAAAGTGTCGCATTCCAAAATATGCCAGAAATGTTACAAATTTGCTAAGCTTCCAAACTTTGCCCCACGGAGAAAAGGCATTGTGCTGTATTTTTAAAATTGATGTGACAGCTCAAAACAAAAGATATAGATTGATTGCTCCGTTCTAAGCTACCTCTAAAAGGTTTTGGTAAGTTGGTACTCAAATGCTTTTGAATTTAGTGAATATACGGGTAAGTACACTTTTAAATCCTTTAAGGTTATTTATAGTGATTTTTCGAGAGGCTGAGAGTTTATGTTCTACATAATTCGCCATAGTAAAGAAGTGATAATCAGTTTCAGCTAGCTGATTGTATCAAATGGCTATCGCAGACTAGAAACCACGGATTACGTTAAGACTTTCGATTCAATACAGTAATCTTTTTGTATACATAATATACCCATAATAAGTTTGTTTTGTTTTCCTAGCTGATCAGGTTTGCTTCGATGAATTTATTTGCCGTTAAATTTAGCTACTATATATTTCTGCCCCGTTAATTTCATCTACTTTTGACGCAATCATTTTGAATTTAGCTGTTAGGCCGGGGTTCTCTTTTAAGACGAATTTCGTTACACTTATCTTTTCGATTTAGAACTTAATGAAAATATGTTTTGACCAGGTTTCATTATATTGTTTACACTTTAATACACCTTTCTATTCATCAGTTGTTCCAAACAATAAGTAACTGTGATAGCGCCACATATGAATAACATTCCACTGTAACTCGTCAACGTAATTGTTCTATAACGAAGGCAAAGTTTTGATTTTTTATTTTATATTAAAAGCAATGACTTGTTTTGAACAACTTGCCGCCTATTGTTTGCAGTGTAGACAACCAGTTAGTCTGATTTATCATTCCTGATCTTTTAATTTGACAGGTAGCTCGCATTTACAATTACATGAAGTACAGTAGTTAGTTTTGTTACAAACATTTTGTGCAATGCACTGCGTCAAAAGTCAGTATTTTGAGCAGAGTTCTTCTGCACAAGCGTCCATCTCATTAGGTCAATTGACGGCTTGTGCCTAACTGGCAGTGTAGCCCGAGAGTGGTAAAGGGGCCTGCGTGCAGATCACATTTCACGTGGTCCGGGTTCGAGCCCCGGCCGGGGACATGGTGTTGTGTTCTTGGGCAAGACACTTTACTCTAGCAGTGTCTCTCTCCACCCAGGTGTACACTGAATGGGTACTGGAGATTTGCAAAACTGTATCGAATTCTCCGAGCCCACCTCGTGTTTTCGGCTGAGGCTAAAAAATTAAAGTGCTCTATGGGTCTGAGGCCTTGTCCTTCCGCCTCCCCAAAGAAAATGTTATCTGGATTGTATTATTCCAAAACTAAATGTCGTATTCGACGTTGGCGTGCACAAAAAGGTAAATATTTCATTTGCCGATTGCAAAAGTTGCAATTTTAAATAAACAAAAACCGTGTACCGGAATACCTTTAAGTATAATACAGTCCTTTTTGCATTTTCGAAAAGCTTAAGACATAAATAGTTGCCTGAAATAACCCTAAAAACCATTTTTTTATATGGGAACTCGAGAAAAAAAATCATTTCCAAGTTCAGAAAAATTCTGCAATCTCAGTAAAATTTCACCATCAGTTTGATTTCACCAGTACTTTCAAGTGTTTCATTTGCATTTCAAAATTTGTTTTTGACATTTGCTCTAACAACAGTACTTTCAGAAATGATTTCTCTCGAGAAGATATTTAAAACAGTCGCAAAGAAGTTTGCAATACAAAGTAAATAACCTTGTTGACTCTTTGTTCCACGGTCAGTGCAAAATGTTCAAATGTTGTTGTTTATAGTGGCTAATGTGCTCAATTTTTTCTCCCCGGCAGTGTTAAATTATGTCGAACCTTTTCGGCAGTGGCACCAACCAAAGAAACATAGCATATTATAATACGTGGGTCCAAAATTGAACTAGTCGGTGGGATTCAATATATATATGGCCATGGGTTATTGACCAAGCTTTTTCGTTCAAGATGGCTGGATATTGGCCAAGCTCTTTATTTGCGTGTTTAGACTGTTTATGTACCAAGAGGGAGTCAAGGTCCATAAACTCGCAAAAAAAAAAAAAAAGAGGCCATCTTAAACGAAAAAGCTTGGTCAATAAAGAATTTATTATACGGCTTTCGGAGAATTTTTCCTTGCGGGACATAACGGGTAGCTAGTCCCGAGCAACAAGATGGTACAGTCTTGCCCTCTTGGGTGGCCAATCATAGCGCAGGATTTAGTTTATCGTCCCCGCTCACGGAGCAATGTGACTTCACGGTCCGATTTTTTGCTATAGATGGACCACTCCCTAACCAATTTAGGCGAACTGCTTTTTTCATTCATTGCGCAAAATAAAGACCTCTCTGTTGTTGAGTCAAAATCTTTTTTACCTTCATGTTTGGAGGACAATTTCAGTAAAATGTTCACAAAAAGGACCTGAGAAAAGTAAACAAATGCTTTCTTTCGAGCGCGTTTACCGAGAATAGATCTCGGAGACGCATCAATTTGTCAGCAGATTAAAAAAAGCCATTAATTTGTAATAAATACTTTATTGAACTAGCTTGTTCGGTCCGTATTGGAGAATTTTGGTCTTGTTTTTTTTTTTGTAACTTTATGCGGCTCGGTTCATAAACCTGCAAAAAAAGCCAGAACTTGATCAATATTTCTCCAATACAGACCCCTTGCTAGTTCAATAACATTTATGTAAAAGCGGTGGTTGACACTTATCAAAAAAATTATTCTTTCTAAAATACTGAAACGCTTTCGTCCTTTCGTTGACCTTCATTAGTAAGGTGCCTAACTGAAGGTTATCGAAGAGACCGAAACTTTTATTTTAGGAAAAATAATTTTTGATCGGGATAAACCACCGCAGCTGCACGCTACCACTAATTATGCCAGATGAAAACCGTAGTATTAATTATTCGGTGATGTTCTGGTTTCATTAGCTTTCATTACTTTTGTCCCTTTTTTCATTCGCCATATCAAAGTTGTTAAAGGTTAATTCAAGAGAAGGGTGGAGGCTGGAGAGATTGAGACAGACTAACAAACAGGTCTAGCCCACGATCCATTCATTTGATCTCTAAACTAAAGTTCCGATTTTAATTTTGTTAATCCCACAAGCCTATCTCTTCCTTTACAAACGTTCTTTTTTGAAAACAATAGAAAAAGATCTTAAGTTGACCCACGTATACCCTCACACCTAAAACAGCGGCAAAGAAATAGTAAGGCATTACACATACATACATATATTAAACTTTATTCAAAACTCGAATTTAAGAGTAGTTTCATGTATAAAGCTATTATCTTCGAGTTAAAAAATTAAAAAACGGTGTAAAAATACAAATTCGTGATAAAAAGACATGCCTATATATATTAAAATTGTTAATATTTAGAATACAAAATAAAAATTTACAGTAGTGCTTTAATTTAATGACAAACAAGTTAATTAAGTGGCCTTTAAATGAATTTAAACTGTCTTCTCAAACTGAAATTAACGCGAAAAAGACTACATTATCAAAGAAAGATCAACGGACGTTTACCTGAATTTGAAGAGGCTGGTGCAATACAAACTTTGATAATGGTTTCATTGATCGTTCATTGTGGTTTGGCGTTCTCAATTCTGATAACAGAGGAAAGAACGGAACTTGTGCGTGGGCATAAACATTTGAAATTAAAGTTCCTGTTTGTGGATCGGATTAAAACTGAACTAAGGCTTTACTAAAAGGTACCCAAATTCATTAGATTATCCTGTGGAAGGAAAAAAAGCGATTTTAAGAAAACTATTCCAATTTTTACTGGTATTTAGAGCATAATCATTTTACTGTGAGTCAGTCGAAATGAGTTGAGGTTGTTGTTGTCGGCGTGGTTGTGGGAGTGCCGAACGAATGTCAATTAGATATTCACGATTCTACTGTGTGGGTGTCCATAGTAATCGACCGGTGGAAATGCAGTTACTTCTTTCTTGTCTTTACAAAGGTTATGTGAGTGGCAGGTTGGTGCGAGAAAATAACTGTGTGGCACATTAAATGTTTTTTTCGCGGTTTTAATATGGCAATTTTCGCGATGGTTTCCCACGATCGGCTAAAAGATTGTCGCAAAAAAAAAAAGAAGCAATACAAAAATATATTTTCGAAAAACCTCACTCCACTTCCTTAACGTGTATTTCGATCAATTTTGTTTTAGATGTAACAAAGGAATAATCAGTTTCCGTTATATAAGCTAACAATGAATTGATATCTACATCGTTTGATGTATCAGTTGTTTACTCCATACCATGTATCTGAAATTCAAGAAACTGGCCCTCGCAAAGCAGGATCAGAACCTAAAGCGATAGGTTTTTGATTTTGTTTTGTTTTCTTTCAGTCCCAATCAAGCAACCTCGTTGTCAGGGCTTGCCCCTTCCGAATTTAAAGAAAAAGCCATGGAAGCCATGATGGGGATCAAGTTTTGTGTAGAATTAAAAGTTTGTTTTAAAGTTGCATGCGAAGAAATTTTTTAAAAGATTTTCTTCCTTCGAAAATAGTAAACATTGAATATTGCAGAACTAAAAGTACGAATCCATCCCCGCGAATATTTCCTTTGCATTCAATACCCTCCCGTTTTTCTTGTTTTGATGGGTACGTGGGTGTGGAGGGGGATGGCTAATGACGATTGGCATTTGTTCGATCGCGGCTGAAGGCTGGTTCCCACCAGCGCATAAGCATAAGCATAAGCATAAGCATAAGCATAAGCATAAGCATAAGCATAAGCATAAGCATAAGCATAAGCATAAGCATAAGTATAAGTGGACATATGCACACGCAGTAAGATGCTATAATTAGCGCATTCTGTTGGAAATTTCTCTGAAAAAAGGCGCTAATTATCAACATAAACGGTTGTGAGCTGTGAGCGTCGTGATTGTCATCCCTAATTTCTTTCTTTCTTTCTTTCTTTCTTTCTTTCTTTCTTTATTTATTTATTTTTGCGTAGAATATAAGACAAAAATGTCGTCGTTTTTTAGGTGTTTGCGTAAACTTGCAGCCCTACATTAATAAATTGTGAAATCCCGTATGAAGTGTTTGTAGGAGATGGCTCTTCTTCGTGGCAAAGTCAAGTAGAACTTTCAAGACTGAGCGGGGCAGTGTTGGTGACATTAGTTCGTTGTTTATAATCGTTCCATTCGATAAGACAATACAAATTTGTTTTGACAAATTGCATGCCCTCCCCGATCCACCAACACTGCCGCTCTCAGTCTTGAAAGTTCTGCTTGAGTTTGTCTCAAAGATTAAGAAGAGCCATTCGTGGGTCATTTTAGTGTATATTGCGAGCCGATCTACATGCATAGCTCGACTGCATGCTGGGAAGGGTTTTCCAGACCGCATTCTGCAGGGCGCGTCAGCCTCGATACGGTGCAGTAGACGAAACGGAAGCTGTTCACAAACATGGCGGCGCCTTCTCCGCCTGAAGTTGTTCGAGGACAAGCTTTCGATGTAGGACCTCGCTATACGAATTTAAGTTACATAGGAGAAGGGGCCTATGGAATGGTTTGGTAAGGAGAGCGCTGTCAAGCCTCGGTGTTTACTTTTTCCAGCAAGTTCAAATGCGTTTTGCACCTCCAAATGCTGTTCGATTTTGCAGTTTTCAGTCAAATAACTTCTTCATTCTTGCTCTTTTTCTTTTCAATGCACAGCTCCGCGTTAGATAATGCCACGGGACAGAGGGTGGCGATCAAGAAGATCAGTCCATTCGAGCACCAGACCTATTGTCAGCGAACGTTACGAGAGATCAAGATTTTACGTCGATTTAAACACGAAAATGTTAGTACACAAGTCAAGCACAAGAGGGGCTATCATAGCGCTTAGACGGTCACTTGAGACCGAAGTGACGCACATGGGAACATTCCAGTAGCTTTATAGACTGTTTTGGCGTTATTCGGATGCGTTTTCTCCTGAAACGTTCCATGTTAATGTCCCCCTGTTGTCTGTGTTTCAACGATTTTGATCGGGATGGTAGTTAATTTGTTTTATGTACTCCTTTCGCTTTTCAGATCATTGGGATAATGGACATAATCCGCGCACCAAGCATAGAGGACATGAAAGATGTGTATCCTTTGAGAGCCATGTTATAGGAATCACAGACACATTCTAGCGGTATTTTTTTCTACTTGGAATCTCTCTGTTATTTGTGAACTTTCCAATGCCATAACAAACTCAATTGGTACCTTACGCCTTTCAAGTCGTATTCAAACAGTACCGACCTTTCCAAGCTCCCGACTTTAAGACTTCCACGAAATTTTATCATTGCTGTTGTGGACACGCTCTATAAAATTCAAAATTCGTAAACATATCGAACGAGTAGAACATAATTTAAACTTCATTAACCTGCACAGTCACAGTTGTATCTAAGCATTTTTAATTCGTCGGAATGTCCCTTTCGCTACATGTACAGTTTCAAAATTAAGGCGAAATATCCAGCCTTACTGCGTATTTTTTTTTCCGCGTCAAGCCCGCATTTAAACAGCTGTCGGGTTTTACGGTCTCGAATTTCTGTTTAAAACACAAACGCGTCTGTTTAAAGCTGGGGGTTAATCAATCTTTGTTTTGAAATACTCTATGGTTTGCTGGTGTAAAGCCCATTTTGAGATGGAAACCGGATTGTTTTTGATGGGGTAGTCCAGCAATTCGTGTAGTTTTTTCAAAATATTGCGCTACTGGTGTTGTCTTTGCTGTCTGAAAAGTTCTTTATTTGAAATTTATACTGTTCATTCTTCAGTGCGATGTTGATTTTCAGTGTGAACCTTGCAAATTAGAACTTAAATTCCTAAGCAAATAATGAGGCTCTGTGGGGGTAAAATTCTGACATACACGTGGAAATTGTAACAGCCACATGGAGGATGATGAAATAGTGACAACTAAAATAACTCATGTTGAAGATTTGTTTAAGTCAAGACAAGCATAAGCCCCTTTGCAGGACCTCAGTAATTAGATTGTCTGTTTTTGTCATGATTAAGAAGAAAGTGCGTTCTTCTTCTTCGCGTTCTTTGCAATTGGGTTTTGAGTGTGACAGACATTTTTCCAATTGCGGACACTACTCGACTTTCACAGCTAAACTCATGGACAAGTCTAATATGTACATGTTTATTTCAACATCAGTAATTTAGAAAGCTGTCGAAATGTCTGTTAAGTTAACGTAGTTTATTGTATAATTTGAAAAAGATGGTTAACAGGTAATGAGGTTAAGGCCAGTGACATGGCAACCAACATGATCTTAGACACTGTTCTGGTATTCGCTATCTGCCAAAGGTGTTGACTGCTGACATACCTGCAAAGTTAAGCTCAGTTTGGCCTCACGGACATGGCAGTGGTTGTTAGCGATAATAATATTTATGGGAATACCATCAGTGGTAGTAGACAAGAAAACCTTAATTTTTCCCAGAACTACTAAGAGTTCAAACAAAGCTTTTCCCACTGTTTAGTCCTGTTTGAGTATATCATTGACAGGTCATAGATGCAGAAACTGTGATACAGGTACATATGCATGCTGGCAGCATAAATGAGAACAAGTATTTTAACCATGAAAGAGTCACTACATTTCATTCAGCTTTGCTGGAATGTTATGGATGACCTACAAGTGGACTGTTTGAGGCTTTCGAAGCCAGAGTTGTTTTGGTCTCAACCTCTTAAATGTCTTAAGACATTGAACTCTGAAAAGCCTTATATTTTCCCTTGACTTCCTTCAGCTATATTGTCCAGTGTCTGATGGAGACTGATCTGTACAAGTTGCTCAAGACACAGAAACTGAGCAATGATCACATCTGTTACTTTTTGTACCAAATCCTACGAGGGCTGAAGTACATCCACTCGGCTAATGTACTTCATCGGGATTTGAAACCCAGTAATCTTCTGCTGAATACAACATGCGACCTCAAGGTACTTAACCGAGTGCGAAACTTGTTTTAGTTCGTGTACTGGTGCTCGTGTAATTTCTCTTATAGCAATACAAATCGTCTCTTTTTTTGTACCGTACCACATACACCATAATACCAACTTTAACCAGCGTGTGAAGTTTCATAGGAGGCTCTTTGACAGGAAATGTTTGAGCACATACTTGTAATATCCTAGAGGCATGCTCCTGGGATTTGAAAAATTTGTCCCTGATGCATTCATAGCAATGGTTGAGTTTATACGTAAGTTGATTTATTGCCACTAAGTTCAAACCTAGTTTTACCCAGAACCCTCTATCAGGTAAGGAGACATTGTGCTTTCTGCCTGCACAGGGTAGGAAAAAAAAAACCAGGTCTAGCTGACTGCCCAGGGCAAGTAAATCATTGCTCTTGGGCTTGAGTGAAAATGGAAGTTTGATGGTCTGGTGGGCAAGTGAAATTAGCCTCAGTAGTATTGACAGTGATAATTTCCAATCAAAAACAATTTCAAAACTTGAGGCTGCAAGATGAACAAAACAATGAGTTGAAAGCATGGATTAGTTTTAAAAACATACATTTATGTCACTGTCTAGTATCATTTACCTAGTTTAGTACCAGTAAGCTCATTTTGTTACAGTCAATCACTGATTTTAGACAGTACCTAGTAAATGATGTAGTTGATAAGGCATGAACAAACTGAAATGTATTTGCCCACTGGGCAACTGGATTTCAAGACGTTTTTCTTACCCTAACTGCATCTCTATAGTTGTGCTGTTTACTGTATGGACAGTACTTCAGAATATTTAAAGGGTACTGCCACTAACATGAATTTACGTCCACCTTCTTTGTCCAGATTTGTGATTTTGGGCTGGCACGTGTAGCAGACCCCGATCATGATCATACTGGATTCCTGACTGAATATGTTGCCACACGATGGTACAGAGCACCTGAAATCATGTTGAACTCCAAAGGTTACAGTAAGGCAATTGACATCTGGTCGGTGGGATGCATTCTTGCAGAGATGTTATCTAACCGTCCTCTGTTTCCTGGAAAGCATTGTATCCTTAACAGAACTGTACCAGTTACATTTGTATGCGATGATTGAATTACTGAATGTTATAACTCTTTCCATCAAGCAATTAGATTATGAGCTCGAGATTTCTATCGCATGATAGCTGATGAGGGTTCAGCCCAAGTCAACTATCACACATAGAAATCAAGAGCAAATAATCTAATTTTTGCAGTATAGATCTACTAGTCATCCAAATCTCATCTAAATCCTCTCCACAGACACTTTGAAAATGCTAAGAAGCAGCCGTCATTTTCTTAACTAGGGCACATTGCTATGCTACTTACTATCTATCACAGTATACCATGTATATAGTGAGTAGTGCAGCCAATCAGAGAATGGCATTGGTGATAGAAAGTTAGTAGATTTATACTAAAAAATGAGATAAGCTTATTAACTACCAGGATCAGATGGACATAAATATTTTGTTCTGGGGTGTGATAGGAACCAGTTGCAGGAGGTACATTAAAAATGATCCAGGTCTAATTCTTTTCCTCTTTGTCCCAACCTTCTTTCCATAACTTACAGATATTATTTACAGCACTTTATATCTGTACTGTTTTTGTGACACTTTCAAGAAACAGTTGTGAAAAACAGCTTCAAATTTTAGCAGGCTGTACAATAGAATTTAGAAAACGACCCTCTAAGTGGAACAATCCCACGGGGTGTAAAAGCTGCAAGATATAATATATATTTTCGAAATAACAAGTTTTTGAGCCTGATTTGCATTTGCCTGAAAATGGTTCTGTGATGTACATATAGCAAAGTGGATTGCCGATGTCAGCAGATCAACAATTTTGCCTTTCCAGGCAGAGGCTGATAAATGTTAGGCCCTATAGAGCCAAATAATAATAATAATAATAACAATAAAACATTTCATGCTAGTTCCCCTTTGATGTCCTTGACAAACACAGACCTGGATCAACTGAACCACATCTTGGGTGTTTTGGGTTCACCATCACAAGAGGATTTGATGTGCATCATGAATGAAAAGGTAAAAAATAGTGCTCAATAACCCTGGATGTAGCATTATTTGCATACTCTGATTGACCGTATGATGTATGGCTTGTCAGTTTATCTTCAGCTGTTAAACCAAAGACCCTATGCCTGGACTACCTTGTGACACTTGTTTAGTGTGAAGAAATCCACTGCCAAACTAAACAAGTGTAATGCAAGCATAATGCTAGATCATTTAGACAGGATACATTTCCACTTCTATTAATTTTATGAACAAAATTCAATCTGCTTCGATCTCAATTCAACCCTTATTGACAGTTAATTTTTGTGATGTATACCTGTTCACATACTTTCAGAAATTGCTCATTATATGATAGTTTTTAATCAGTTCATTGTGATCCCTAGATTTTGACTGGGCCTTCCGTAGGAAAGTAATTTGGCATTCGGATGTACACAGGCTACTCTCATGCTAAAAATGTAAAGTTAACAGAATGCAAGCGTTGCACTTCCGGTACCATTAAGAATGCAATTTGATCAGCTTGATGCCATGATCTGACCCATGGTGGTAAATGTACAGTGAGATATCGATAATAGACCTAGCAATTAATTTTTGTGAGTTATATCTGTTTGCTTATTTGCAGAAAATGAACTTTCAAGGTTATTTTTTAATGCAGTCATGGTCGTCTTTAGATTTTTTCAGTATGACTGAAACCCATCACTTCAACACTTAACCCTGTTATTTGTTGTCAAATTTGATTTAAATGCAAGAGAGTTGCCTGAACCGAGGCCTTTGACACAACAAAAGAAAAGACTAAAAACAGCCTGTCACAAGTAACTGCAAAATGGTTGAGTCTCTAAGGTCTACGTCCTAGTCCCCTTAAAAAATAAGTAAGTAAGTGTCTTGAATCTGTACAGGATGTGCTTGAAACTTGCTTGAAAATCAGTGGTACCAAACACTATCAATTCATCATCGGTTTTACCCTTGTCTTTCATAACCAAAATTGATTAACCTGCAAGTTGCTACCCTTCACGGGAATCTTATATTAGGAATGCAAAGAATGGTTGCACAGGACTGTCTTACATAGGAATGTACTGAAGTTACTTGTTATCCTTGTGTCCACGTATCTTTGTCACATGGACATGAGGCAAAAATCTACTGAATGGATGTAAATCTTCTGATCTTTATAAATGTGTGTTTGTTGTTTTGTACAGGCTCGTAGTTATATTCAGTCATTATCCTTCAAACCAAAGGTTCCTTGGGAGCGGATCTTTCAAAATACTGTTGATCCAAAAGGTACTTGTAAGCATTCTGTAATACATCTGACCCTCCATGATCAACCTCCTTCCTATAATGTCTGGGACATTTTGTCTTGGCTGCCAAAGCAGGAAAAATGTTTGAAATCCAGTTGCCCAGTGGGCCAGCACATTTCAGTTTTCAGTTTCCCCCACTAAAATACTATTTGCCCAATGGGTGCACAATGTTCATGCCGTATTAACTACATCATTGACTAGATACTGTCAATAATCTGTGATAGACTATAACAGGGGACAAATGCTACCAAAATATGCTTGGATTTTAAATTAATCGATGCTTTAAACTTATTGTTTTGCTCATCTTGCAGTCCTAAGTTTTGAAATTGTTTTTGATTGGAAATTATGACTAGCAAGACCACTGAGGCTAATTTCACTTGCCGACCGGACCACCAAACTTCCATTTTTACTTGCCCAAGAGCAAAATTTACTTGCCCCTGAAAATCAGACCTGGGTTTTTTCCTGCCCTGGCTTTGTGCCAATCCGTAGAGCCAGCACTTTGCAGTGGGTTGTAAATTCTACCTGAGGATGGCCAATGTGGAGGAAATCAATTGTAATATTTAACAATTAGATTATGAGTTCAAGATTTCTATGAGGTGCTATTTTATTAGGTGAATCAACTATCACCTCATAGAAATCAATCTTGAGCAAATAAACTAAATGTATTGACTAGTATAATTCTTACTGAATGAAGTTTTTACATGTAACTTGATGGAAACACAGAAGTAACTCAAACTGTTTTAAGCAAAGAGAATTTACATTATGGTAATCAAAATAAACAAGTTGAGTTTCTTTCTTCTTTCTTACATTGTTCTAAAAGAAGTAGAAAACATTTTCTCTATGTTTCTATGAAGTTTTAGTATAAATCTACTAGCATTCTATCACAAATACTGTTCTCTGATTGGCTATGCTACTCACTACCTATTCGGTGATAGATAGTGAGTAGCGTAGCAGTGTGCGCTATTTAACAAAATTAAGGCCACTTATCAGCATGTTCGAAGAGTCTTTGAAGAGGATTTACATAAAGTTTTGAGCAACTAGTAGATTTATACTAAAACAATTAGATTATTCGTTCCCGATTTCTATCGCACCATAGTTGACTTGGGCTGCGCCCTCATCAACTATCACACAATAGAAATCTCGAGCTCATAATCTAATTGTTTGATAGAAACACTCAACATGAAAATTTGAGAGAACTCAAATAAAGCTGTGGAAATACTTGCTTGCAGCTTGTGCGCTGATTCATATTCACTTGGAAATATTTAAGGACACACAAGAAGTGTGAGAAACACTAGGCTGTGTATATGCTTCTCTGTTTTTTTTTGTTTTGTTTTTTTCCCCTTCTCAATGATTTCTCTCCTGTCCTTAAAAATACTAGTGTGTTAATATTCATTGCCTCACACAGAACGGGGCAGGATGAGAAATAGTTGAAGTCCACTTGCCTAGTGAGCTGGTATATTTCAGTTTTCACTTGCCCCCCACTAAAATGCTTCTTTCCCAATGTGGCGGCCATTATGGCAATGAGAGGACAAACACGAACAACATTTTGAAATAGCTTCTGACTGGAGATTATTATTTATCAAGCTGACATTTTCATTCAGACTCGCAAGACTACTGAGGCTAATTTCAGTTGCCAACCACTGAACTTCTATTTTCACTTTCCTGAGAGCAAATTTTACTTGCCCTGGGCAATCGGACCTAGGTCTTTTCTTTCCCTGACAGAAGCAGTAGTAGCCACGACCTCATTGTCTGAATAATTTTGTTTGTTGACAGCTCTAGACCTGTTAGATAAGATGTTAACCTTCAATCCTGAGAAAAGAATCACAATAGAGGAGTCCCTGGCTCATCCATATCTAGAGCAGTACTATGACCCTGCAGATGAGGTACTGTACATTTGTTACTTCTCGAAGACACTTCTTCTCCCTCTTGAGGGATGACCGAGACCCAGGAGGGGGGTACTCCCAGAAAAATTGGGTGAAGGTGTGCGGCCCGCTTCCCACAACCCAGACCCTATTTAAGACCAAAATCTGTGATTTTCCCCACCCTACCTATGACCTGACCAAAAATCAATACCCTGTTTCAGACCTGTCTTATTTTTAGGTCTCTAATTCAAACCGTTGTTAAAGACAGTGTGAAGGGCCTTTGATGATGGTGTTATGGATAATTATGATGAAAAAGTAGTTTCTTTTAAAAAGCATGCCAAATCCAGAGAATCCTAGAGTGCAAAAAAATATACCCCATTTCAGACGAAAATGGCCAAAATCAAGACCCTATTAATGACCTAAATGGCTAAAAAAAAAAACATACCCTTTTGGGATGCACATACCTACATAGCCCATATAAGGGAGTCCCCACCCCTGGGTCTGAGAGTCAAAGCCAAAGGGTACATCTCTTTGGGAAAATCCAGGATAAGATTCTCAAGTCAGAAAATGGATTTTGCATTTCTTTACACAACAGATTAATCCAAGATCACTCAGATCCTGTTGCATCAAAGGAACCAAAGAATCCAATCTGGACAAGGATTCTTCACTTCCTTTGTTTAGTAAAGATACACAGAATCTGTTTTTATACTTAAGACTCCAATCTTTGATTTTCCCTAAGAAATGAACCCAAAAATTCCATACTTGTGGCACACAATAGCTCAACAGACAGCTAAATGTATATTATATCTCTGATGTGTTCTTACTTGTCGCATGACCAGTAAACATGCATTTCTTTAGAGCCATGCTTACAGCATGAAATTTGGTTTTACAAATCTTGGATGCCTGACTGTGCAAAGAATTATTTTTATTATTATAGCTAAGACAAGATTCTAACAGACACCTTCAGAGACCAAAAGCAACATGAAGCAAACCACAACAAATTATTTTCGTTTCTAAAGTTTTCTTACAAGTCAAATTATTTAAGATGGGAAAATTGTATTAGTGATGGCAATAATAGAGGTAGTCTCTGAACTGTATGTTATGCAGATTTAAAATGCTGCCGTTAAGCATGTATTCCACCACTGCTGTTTGTTTTACATTAGTGCATTAACTGATGTAATCTTCAGAAATTTACATTTAATGCATTTGTAGCTAGTTATTCATGGGTTTTGTTTTCTTTCTTTGCAAACATGAATGATTGTTGTAGACAAAATGTTTACTATAATGAAGAAAAAAATCTCCACATCATGGTCATGTTCTAATAATGTAATTTAAATAGAGAATAGTTTTTTCAAATAACTTGTTTTTACAGCCTATTGCTGAGGAGCCATTTAGATTTGAAACAGAGCTGGATGACCTTCCCAAAGAGAAACTGAAAGGTGATCAATGTGAAAGTAAACAGTGTAGCATTAATTCTAATTTACATTGTGAGGTATCAAGCACTATTTAGAAACTTAACAACTGTGTAACACAGATTGTTGGCTCATGCAACCAGATGATGCCAGTGAGTCTGTCATAAATAGAGACAAGAATTATGTTTTAATTATTTACAGTGGAATCCCAATTTTTCTAGCCCTCAATTTTTAGAACCTCCTGATTACTAGAACCATCTGCCAGTTGAATACTGTAATTTTACTCCCAATTTCTCAAACTACCTGCTCTCTCAAACCAATTTTCATTTCCCTTGCAAGTTTGAAAATTGGGATGTCACTGAATATTTATGTGAACACATTTTATGTTTCAGACAAGTTAAAGTATGTTTTAATGACTAGTTACAATGTGACATTTTTATATGTGCTTCAATAATCCCTTCAAAATGTAAGCCCAGCCATCGAAAAGGATGTAAATTAATATGCTTTCAATAATGAGCTTTCCAAAAGGAGTCTAGCTATTAAGTGTAAAGCCTTTGCCATGGCTCAGAGTGGTTTTCAGTTGAGTGAAAGCAATCAGACAATTACATTGGTTTTGGTTTTAGTTTTGGTTTTACTACGGTTTGAGATTGGCTGGGTAGTGTAATTGGTAAGTAATTGGTTTGGTTTTGGTTCTACGACACTCAGTTGAAAACCACTCTGTCCTATTAATTGTTGTATAATAACATCGATTCCTTCTCTGATTTCAGCACTCATCTTTTCTGAGACTGCTCATTACCCTGGCTCACCGTACTTGTCTGGTGTACACTGAAGCACAGAACACAATATTTGAGGAGGTAAATCAAACATAACACATTAAGTCTATTATCCCTTTTTCATTTGAAAGAAACATCAAGAAGATTGCCACATACATGTACATGGGCAGAGCACCATGCAAAGTGGCTGACTGTGAAGAAAGTTCTTCCTCAGTGTAAAGAAGTTCTGTTCAAAAAGTTTTGTCCATCTGTGAAAGTTACCAGTTGCTGAAAATGTTAAGGAAATCCCTGCTAATGGATCAAGTCATATTTAGTCATTAAAAATTCAAATTTTCTTTCAATTTTTTGTTTCAAGTTTCCTTTTGAATATTGAACTGTTTGAATTTAGATTTGACATTTAAAGTGAAATGTAATTTTAAATAACTGAGTTTTCCTCATCATCATTGGCAGGAACAATTTACTGATATTAGAGGTTAATGACCTTCTGTGGCTTCCCGAAATCAATTTACATCAAGTTATTTAAGTCTGTTGCACCAAATTAAATTATATAATAAGTCAAATTATTCTCATTTATGATCTGTTGGAGAACAGGCACATAGCTGAATTTCTTTTTTTAGGTGATGTCATTAACACTTTTTTCTATTCAGACTATATTATATAAAACAAGTAGATTCCATGTTGCTGTGCGTCTGATCAGTAAGAGATCAAAGAGGGCATACAGATATGCACTTATGTGCCACTTTTTTGTTTTTACCATAATTATTTTGACGTCATCTGTGATCTATTACTGAACAGATGCACAGCAACATGCCATGTATTTGTTAAGCTGGATCAGGTCCAAATAACACATTGTTATCCTTTCTTTCTTGTCCTGTTAGGTGGAATCTCAATAAACCTGTATATCTATTTGACAAAGGCTTTGAACAGTTAGACATGTATTGTAAAATTTATAGTTTTTCATGAAGATTATGGAGTTTCTGGCTCAGAGTAATATCATAATATGTTACTCTGATTCTTGGCAGAAAATTCCACCATATCTCTGTAAAATAAAAAAACTGATTGTCCTCCAATTTTGTAGCCCTCTGTAAAAGTCATTTAATATTTTGCTCCAAAAAATAGACTGCTTTGCAGCTCTTATTATGTCAAATAATGCGAAGGAGCATTGTTTGACAACTCAAACAACAGCTGAAACTGAGAGAAAGGATGTATGTCCTGTAGTTACTTGGTACAATGAGAAACATTTCTACATGGAGAGAATATTAAGTCTAGTTATTTAATGGCTGTTGCCTTACCTTGTCTTGCTTACAGAGTAGGGCTTGATGGAAAGTCAACCGTTTCAAACCTAACGTTGATTTGCATTTAATATCTGATCAAAGTCAATATAAACACATATATGCAGGCCATGAAAATAAAATTACAGACTCATCAATAATGATAGAGAGTTGTGGTGTTACTGTTTGTCAAAGTGCACAGGTTGGTTCAAACTTGACGTCAGTCAGTCTAGATTAAACCTTCATTTATGACCATTCAAATGAAATTCCCTCTGTGGTTAAACCTCTGTGTGTAGCTACACAAACTAAAGCCTTTTTATAGTGGTCCTGTTTATTCTACTCTTCAAAGTGTTTCTAACTTAGTTTGCATGACTTTGTAAATCTGTGAATGGAACCCTAGTGTGTAGCCATTCATATGAAAGCTCTTGAACAGTACATTCATGTTCATATTGGTTTCAACGACCAATTCTATGGTTGAAACCCTGTTGTGTGACATTCAATTAAAAGTACAGTTCAACCCCTATTAAACGGTACCCTCGGGTACTGGCTTCTCCTGGCTGCCTAACAGGGGTGACCGCTTGAGAGGGGTTGACTGTCATAGAGCAGACTTTCATACGGTACTGTTATTTTTTTTTTTTATGCTGCCCAGGGTGGGGTTTCTCTATATGTATACCCAGTGTGTGACCATTTAAATGATAGACTAGCTTTTGATAAGCACTTTCATGTGGCGTCCCATGTTTCTTCATAATGTAAAATTCTAAAATTGGATTCTTTTTTCAGTTTTCAAAAAGCAAAAGTGTTACTAAATGTGTTCACAGGATGTTTTGTGCCCTGTGGTCATTCATCTGACTCGTCACGCACTCACTTCCTGTGCATCGCTATCCAAAACAAAGTGTCAGCGCAGGAGGCTATTGGTTAGGTTGCTTGAAAATTATCCTATTTAATGTTTAATTATTTTCTGGCATGTTGTTTCCAGACCGTTTTCGTAAATCTGTTATTATAACCAGCCTTTGTAATATCTTCACTTTCTAATGGTTCATGGTCATTCGACGATCATCAAACCACTAACTGATTTTAATTATTATAGTTAATTATATTTATAATTATTATAATAATATGATTTTATAACTATTGTTGGTGCTTTCCTTAATGCAGTTATGTTTTTGAGCTTCTAAATTTCAACCATAGCAGTGCCTCTATCAGGCTTGTATCGTTTATCTTTTCCGTCTTGTGGAATACCTGTTTCAGAAATATGCACTTGGTTTCATAACTAATTTTGATAGCTAGGAGTAAACTTTTCAGAAAATAGACCTGCCATTAACCATGATAAATAATTCCATTCCCTATTGTAACTAATCACCAGTTGATATTTAGTTTACGGTAGATGAAATTAAATTATATCCTTATTATATACTATTCAAAGTGGGTTAGTTATTGATCAGAGAATCTTTTGCTAATAATTATAACTGTAAGCCATAATTCCACATTATATGGACTTTGTTATTTGTTTATTTCTTGATTCGGAGACCGTTCGATTTAAATTGACTGGTGATTAAGTCGTTTTTGCCCCAAGGTCCAACCACACACCCTTTTGTATACCGTTTTGACAGAAAGGTACTCTTTACGTGTACCCTTAACTGAAAAAGTACCCCTTTCACATACTTCATGAATAACTTGCCAAAAAGGGAAGTCTTGTCATTTTCATGTAGTGCCTAATAATTGAAATGATACAGCCATGAGGTGCGGCTGTTCTAAATATTTTAATTAAAGGCCCTTAAAAATAACTTAATGACAGATTTCCCTACCTTTTTATATACCTCAACTTGTGAAATTCCTACCCTCTTATATGCCTAAAGCTTGAAAGCGTTACCCCTTTCGGGCGGACCCGCCATTATAGAGAGTCACCCCCCAGGGAGAGGGGGGGTAAAACGCGTTTGTTAGAAATATCTTTGTATGGACCTTTAAAAGATGAACAAAACTTTGCCAAAACTTTGACTTAATTTCTATTGCATTACATGTACGATTACATGTAAGATTGTAAAAACAGGAATAGAACGGTAGTGCAAATAAACGTCGGGAGCAACTTTGAGAGGGAAGCCTCAGAGGGTCTTCAAAGCGTATGTTCAAAATACAATTTCCTTTAACTTCTTGCTGTGCAGGAATCTTTTTGGGAAATTGCCCAACAACCCTCCAAAATAGTAATAATCGTAAGAATGGTCCGTCCCTTACGAGGCCGAGTGTTTCACTCTTTACATCTACTTCGTATTTCTGATTCCACTGTTGCATTTGATAAATGTATATAGTTGGTCATCTTGACACAGTCGATGTAACTGTAGTCGAGATAGCCTGTGTTACATGGCATCTTGCACAATTCTCTCATGAAGCGAGAGATCTGAAATTTAAGCGAGTTTCGTGTAGTGTGACTAGTTCGTTGTTGCTCGGTTTCCACACACATCATCAGTATGGACCTTTTCAGATAGAATCAAGCGTCTTTCGAAATGAGAGCAACTGAGCGCGTGAAGTCAAAGTATAAATCTGATTGTTGAGGCTACGCCTGACTCATATGATGCGATTGATACATTTTCTGTTACGTCATCGTCAGTTCCATTTCTCCGTATGGACAGTGGGGCCAAAACTGATTTAATTGTCCAAGACACTGTCAGCCACCGCCAGCCCTGTCTCTACCCAAGAACAGTAACCCATCGCCATTCGCTCTTTCTCCTCTGTCCTGCGCCACGTTTCGCAGGGTCTCCCTCTCTTTCGCTCTCCTTCCAGTGCCCCCGTCAGTGCAACTCATGGGAGGGAACTGTTATCCATTTGCAGCACGTGTCCAATCCATGTCCACCTCCTTCTCCTCGCTTGTTCGCTAATAGTTTCCATGTTAGCTCTCTTGCGCACCTCTTCATTTGACACCGGCACAGGCCATTAGATTTTTAAAAGCCTACGCAGACACTAGTGCTGGAAATGATCTAGTTTGGCTTCATCCTCCGCCTTTGTCATCCTCCGTGCTTCACATCCGTACAGCAACACAGCTGTTACATGGGCATTGAATATCCTTATCTTACTCAGTTGGCTGCTTTTGTTACGTAGACCTGATGTAATACACCCAGCTGCAGTTTAGAGGGCAGACACGCGTGGGACAATAGAAAACAATGCACAACATCAGTTGCTCATGGCGTAGGTAAATACGTATCGGAGGAGATTTCTAAACAACGGGAACATACGCATCGCTTTGAATACAGTTAAAGGGAAATTGAATCGATACAGGAGACGCTGAATTAGTTTGAAATACCAAATTACCTTTGTAAGGTAAACTTCTCGCTGATTTGCTGTGAGGGAGGGGAGGGAGGGAATTCTACGAGAAGCAATACCGTACGTACGCGTCTTATCGCATACGTCCATAACATAGATTCAGGTGATTTTGTATGTATTTGTTAATCCAGGATTATTTGATTGACAGTGGTACCGAAGAATTTCAGTTCAAGGACCGTGCACATCTTGAAAACTTGACGGATTGGCCAAGCAACTACACAATAAGCTACAATACAGGGCCACTTTTGATGGTGCATATATTTAGTGGCTCGTTTGGCTCGGCAGTGCATGTGGATGAAAGAACGAGGAATAATCTATATATGCGTTAAGACCTAGTCCTCATTTGACTGGGCAGTGGATGACAAAGGAAAAAACGAGCCAAACGAGCCGGCTCGTTTGGTAGATGATTAAAACGACTGGCCCTGTATTCCGTAGTTTAGCCGCCGGATTTTAAAACACACTTTACCCTTGGAGTTAAAAAACAGACATAGTAAGATACACGAGGCAAGATGTCTGAACCTCTATCAGTCTTTATTTATTATCACGCAAGCTTTATGATAATAAACTTAACTGATGTTACCCTGGCTTAATATAGTGCTCAGAACAGGGGTCATAATGATAATGAATAATTATAGAATCCAATTTGTCATAAAAGTTTTTAAAACATATGCAAGATGAATACCGTAACACAAGACATTTCTGGGGTTTAAGCAGTTCGTCTTGAGATGAAGTTTAGAAGTACTAATTTGTTATTTGAAGTTTTATGACAAGTATCATGTAGAACGTTCCTTGACCTTGTTCTTCAGCTGTTTCTGTTTTGCAGAAAGGGGTGTGGGAGAGGGGTTAGTTGGACTTTGTGCTGTACTCTTTCTTAGGTTGGAAATAGGAGGTGGCAAATCGGAAGGGCAACCACTGACTTAAAATGTCCGGGAAGTGACTTGAGATGGTCTAGCTTTCTATCCAGAGTGAACAGGGATCACTTCATGTTTAAAAGCGCGGGTACTTGTGATATCTCTACAATTAAAGCAGGCCTTAATTTTCTGAATCTTAAATATATTGATCCTAGTATTGGTGATAGACACAACTGATGAAAAACAGGTGAGTTGTGAAAAAAAAATTCACTGTTTTGGGGAAAAAAAAGAGATCTACAGAATATGAAAGGGTTAACACCGGCCCCTTAGTCCCTATTTGACCAGCATCGGACGGAAGTCAAAATCGAAAGAATATAAGTTTGGCAACTATAGTCATCGAGCGGCTTTTCTTCGACAAGAACTCGTTTGTGATATTTACGTTGCCGGCTAGATTTGTGGGTATCTTTAAAGCTATTAATTGATCTAATTCTCACGAGAACTCAGATCATCGGCTCGTATTGAAGTACTTGATAAAGGTGGTCCGAAATACAGTCCAGTCGTTCCGTTCCTTGTAACAGAGCGAGGTTAAAGTTAAGAAACCTAAGCATTTCCATGGCGTTTGGAACTAAGAATTTGCAGGAATTGCTCAGTATATTTGGTAAAATTATTTCCTCTCAGTTTCAACGATTTCTGGTGGAAAAGTAGTCTTTTCGGAACGAAATCCGTGCCAGTGATACGGCGATGCTAATATAATAGCAAATCTAATAGCACTTCTAATACAATGCTGGTCAGCAGGTCTGTGTTAGCGTCGTTTCGTCTTCTAGAAGCACGGAGGCTTTCCTTTATCACAATCATTTAAAGGGGCTCAGTCACGGTATTTTGATTTAGTTTGGCCACAAACAAAATAACCTTTAAATGGTAGGAAATCTGAAAATAACAGTTTATTAAGATAGAAAAACACCAAACTGATAATGATAAACCATAAAGGAACAAGGATGGCTAAGGATGGAGAAGATTAACACGGACTACAAACGACGAATTGGAAAAATTGAGGCTAAACTTTTTAATATGCGCAAACCGTGACTGAGCTCCTTTAAATTAATGTCATCAAGAAATACGAGCCGGTCGGCACTTTTCCCCCTAGGCAGTGACCCTGTCACCATTGTAACTGGCAGTTAAATTTAGCTGTTTTTCACTATGGTTACCAGGTAAGCCCCATCATTCAGGCAACCCTCGAGAAAGTAAGGTAGACATATAAAGATTGTGAAAACAGGAATAGAACGGTAGTGCAAATAAACGTCGTGAGCAACTTCGAAAGAAGAAGCTTTACGTTGGTTACGTATGGCTGAGAATTTTCAAAGCTTCTGTGTAAAATATGACTGAATTCCTTAATAGATATGTAAGAAACTACTCTCTATATTTAGTTCTTGATAAAATTCCTACACCTTATGTAATTCGAGGTTTTGTTTGACGCTATTTTGGTGATTGTTACATGCATGGTCTTACTATTTCGTACATGCAGACTATCTTGTCTCTGTTAGAGATTATGTGATCGATACAACCGTCCGAACCGGATACAGTATCGCGATTTATCAAAGTATCTATTTTTAGGTCGTTCTAAAAAACATTTCCCTCCTAGCATCTGCTGAAATTACACAAGCTTGTTTAAATTGGTATTTTTCACTAGGATTCTGAATATTTTTCAGGTCGGGAATCTTGCCTCTTGTACATGGTGTGGGCGATTTGCACATCAGTTCACTGGCCAGGATGTGGAATAAAATCTTTGAAGTCGATGCCTTCTACTAAAATGTAACATTCACCCACCCACAAAGCTTAAAGTTCATGTATTAATGAAATGCTCCAGAACCAACCCTTAAAATTGCCTAGCTACTGATGTAATACAAATTCTCCCACTAGTCCTGTATGAAATTTATGGAACTGATTAGGAGAATTTCTAGAAAGATGCTAGTGGTTTTCCTCTTCCTCCGGCCTAGCCTATCTATGAGACGAATAAGATCTTGGGGCAAGATGAACCTATTTTTTATTGTTCCTTTTAATTTTAGCTAGGTTTCTATATATTCTAAAGTCGTCCACGCAACGTGCGCGCGATAAATTTTTTCCGTGGATCTTTCCATTCAAGAAGTAATTTTCCTTTTGGTGCCGGGGTGCTCTGGGACCGGACTACTGAAAAAGACTGGAACTACTTTGGCAAACAAATGCATGATGGGAATTTTTTCTTCCGCCATTTTGTTCGGCAACGTCAAGGCAACGTCTTCAGAAAGACAGTCCTTACAGCGAGGAATTGGTGAAATCTAAGCAACATTTAACACTCAAAAGACGCCGAAAACTTTACTCAATCGATCTGCGGTCGTTTCTGCTCAAGAACAGCTTCCAATATGTCGTACATGCTTCAACATCTCAGGAATGGTTGGCAAGTTGATCAGGCCATCATGGGAGAAGAAGACAGAGTTGTCGTTATCCGCTTCGGTCACGACTGGGATCCATCGTGCATGAAAATGGACGAAGTATTGTACGCCATTGCAGACAAAGTCAAGAACTTTGCTGTGATTTACTTAGTGGATATTACAGAAGTTCCCGACTTTAATAAAATGTATGAATTGTACGACCCTTGTACGACCATGTTCTTCTACCGAAACAAACACATCATGATCGACTTGGGCACTGGAAACAACAATAAGATAAACTGGGCCCTGACAGACAAGCAGGAAATGGTGGATATCGTTGAGACTGTGTACAGAGGAGCTCGGAAAGGCCGTGGTTTGGTAGTTTCACCTAAAGATTATTCCACAAAATATCGCTACTAAATAAAGGTTGAGCGGAGCTTGATATAAATATGCAGCTGATGGATGGCAAGAAAAACTTTAGTAGTTCTTCTTCTATGGAATTCATTGTTACTCTGACTTTTGTGTAAGGTTAATATTAAGATAGGATAACTGTATTTATGCTTGTTGTCAACAGGTTTGCATGTAAGGGAGACATATAGGTCATAGTGGCATTTGCTGGTTTGCATTTGACATCTATTCCAGAATCAGAATTTACCCATCCTTCTGTGTTTTTATTTTCATTAGATATTAGACCTTCTAAGAACAAGATGCTTTGGTGCAAAGATTTAACTTGACTAATGACAGGGTGACACAGGAAACATAGGTCAAAATTTGACCTATGACTTTAGAACTTGTCTTTAACATTTTGCTTACTGAATGGTCCTTTAGGGTTTTTCATTTTGTATTAGAATACATTTGAATTTCTGAGCTTTTGCATTGCTTGATATTAAAATGGTAACCTGTGATCGGGCGCCTTTTTTTAAAGAAGGAAGATGTGGCGTTAGGTTATCAATATGGTTACACAGGAAACATAGGTCAAAATTTGACCCATGACCTTAACATTTTGCTTACTGAATGGTCCTTTAGTATGATAACTCATCACAGATGTCTTGTTCCTCTTAGACTGCCACATTTGTGCCCCACTGAGGGACACCAACACGGTGTCTATATACAAACCTCTATAAATCTGGGTGAATTCTTTTTGAAGTAACACATGCATCAAAAAAAATGCAGACCTTAATTTTTGGGAAGGCTGGTACATATTGATCGTTATCATATCCTAGATTCTTGACTTAATTTAATCAATGGGTACTTATTTTATTTTGATGGCATGACAATGCAAACCAGTAACATTATTGACTCAAATGAGAGGTGGTGAATAGACTGAATTTTTTTTGTGAACTTGAGGTCTCCTTCACCTTGCAAAAGAATTTGAGAGAGCAAAATAATTTTAGGTTGCAAGATCGGTGAAAACATTGCTTAAAACTTTGCAAGAAGTGTATTTTTTAATCGAAATACGAATATTCGTTTGAAGGACCATTCGCCATCCCTCAAATGGCTAGTTTGCATGCCCTCCTACCAAAAAGAAATGTGACTGTGTGCTCTACTGAAAACACTATGTACTGACATTTTGGTGCACTTTTCAACACATTTCAGAGTGCTTTATAGAACAAGGCATAATACAGCACTAACAGCAAGCACCTTTCTTATTCAATAGGACAGTAATAAGTAGCCATGTATGTGTAGCTAAGTCTTGTCAGTAGTTTGGGATTGTGTTCTTCAATGGTTCACTTCCAACAAGAGTGGCAGCCTCTGGTTTTGTGGTGATGGAATGTTTTAATCTGGGGAAAGTAGATGACAAAATAAATATTGTAATGCAAACGCAAATTTAAAAGAAGAATTAATTCTGAAGTTTCTAATGGCATTATAAGATAACTATAGTAAAATAAGTCTAATTTAACTTGTGATCTTGCAAGCCATTATTGGTGTCACTTGCCAGATCATATGGCGAATGAAACTTGATGTTTCTAGTTTAGCGGTTTAGTTATTTATGGTTAAGCTCCTTCAAGGTTATTATGCAACCTTTGGGTAGCAAGGATGCCCCAGTGGTGAGAGCGCTCACCTCCCACCAATGTGGCCCAGGTTTGATTCCAGCCCGCTGCCATATGTGGGTTGAGTTTGTTACTGGTTCTCACCTTGTTCCGAGGTCTCTTTTTTTCCTCCCTCTATACAAACCACCATCTCCAAATTTCAATTTGCCCAGGATAAATGACCCGTGTGAAAACCAGCTAAGGCTGAAGTGGTCTCCTCTCTAAATTAATATTGTAATTTTATTGTGTTGAGGAAAGTCCAGTTATTTTATCACTGAAGCCAAAAAGTATGTCTACATTTTTCTCACTTAAAAACCTTTATTTTCCTCGACCTCTTCAGTAATGTAAATGCTTGTGTACCCCCTCTCACCCCTCCCAGGCTTTTCTAAGGTGAGCTCCCTTTATATAGATTCAGTAACACACTGCTGAAAAGGCTATTTTGTCAGATTTTATTCTAACATTTCAGCGTCTTAAACTACAGTCGATTCTCTCTTATACGAACTGACTAAAGGTCTACGTACAAGTGTCTGTTTCATAAATTAAAGGGAGAAGTTTTAGAAATTCTGGTTGCTCTGGGACAAAGTGGACTACAGCGAGGGTATCGTCGGGGATAAAAGAATATCTGTTATCAGAACGTTTTCGGCGATTTTTCAAGTATCGGTTAAAATAAAACCCGTCCAGCAAGTTTTGAAGATCTCAGGCCCCCGATAGGCTTGATTCAGTTTCCGCCTCTCTCTCGGGTCCGTCCGCGTTCCTCCCCGAGAAAGGTCTTTTCGGGGGATGAGCGCGGGCTGATTTCCCGAAACAGTGGTTGGTAATCGAACCTAAAGCCTCGGATATCAGATGAAAAACACATCAGCTGACGGTGAACATTTCGACCAATTCCGGCTCAGGCGTGAGTTAAAATCTGAGATGGAGAAAGACCCTCTATAGAGGTCTGTTTCTTGAAGGTGTCTTTCAGGAAAGGCTCAGCTATACTTTTCTTAAACATCAAGATAAAACATTACATTTTTCACAGGTTGGGACAAGTGTGTTGCTCAAATATCGCAGAGAATTTTCTTCGAGATGAAAAATTAAACGTCGTCAAAGCGGTCGTGAAAGAGATAGTTTGTTTTGCACCATTCTATCCAAACTGTTGGGCATTTCGAGTCTCGTACATGTTCATCCAACGTTCTTTTGGCTTAAAGTTGATTATAACTTACAAGAACTTAATATTTTAATGCCATTTTTGAATGTCCGGATAGGATATGTGGAGCATGAATTACAAATGGGAAATTCACAATATTGTCGTTAAATTCTGCTTTATTTCTAGCTTTGTTGTTTTGGCAACAACTTCGAAAATGCCCACGCCCACGTAGTTTGTGTACAAGTTGACGCAACTTCTAAAATATTTCAAGCAAATTGTTTTTCTTTACAGTATAATTGCTATCATCTATACTTTTTGTTTTCCTCAAGCAAACAAACAGAAGATATGTCATACTCAAAGAAAACAAATCAAAACATGACTATTCGGTGATAAATGTTGAGCGTATTAGTAACAGGAAATTCAAAAATGCCATTACAGTGAAACCTGTATTGAGCGGACCCCCTTGGGACACTCACTAGTGTCCGCTTAATACAGGTTGTCCGCTCAAAGAAGGTTTTAATATATTTTGCAATGATATTTAATTATTAACCCTTTTGTAACACAGTATAAGATCAGAGATTACTCATAGCACAATGTCCAGCTGTTAGTCAATGCATCAATCTGGAATAATCCACTTAGCTTTTAAACGGCATCGCTGAACAATGTTACAGGAGTCTGAGCTGAGCTTTTAGAAAAAAAATGCCCTTGACGTGTCCGCTTATTGCAGGTTTTGGGCAACAAAATGGCTTAATGTTGGTGTCCGCGTCCGCTTAACAGAGGTGTCCGCTGAATGCAGGTTTATTTCACTGTAAATTTAGGGACTCAAGCTGGTGTCCGCTTAATAGAGAGTGTCCGCTTAATATGGGGTCCGCTTAATAATACAGGGTTTCACTGTAAAACTATTTTTGCGCTCATTAAGGAGGGGCGGGGGGGGGGGGCGAGTGAAAACTGAAATTTACTGGCCCACTGGGTAAGTGGATTTCAAAAATGTTTATTACTCTCTATACAGGTGTGTGTTTCTTGACGGTGTCCATAAGGAGCGGCTCAGCTGTACTTATCTTAACGTGGCTCCCTAGAGTATTTACGAACACCCTCCCTACAGAGCGCGAGTTAGAAAAGGAAACTTAGTTAATTTCTCTTAAAGTTTTCCCTGAAGAGATTTATTAATATGGGAATTGTTAAAATAAGGCTTATTTTTTGGTTGTCAATTTTGGATTAAGGCCGTTACCATGGCAATATCTCATCTAATGGCAGGCAGATATGTTCCTTAGTTTGGCCTAAACTCCTTAATATTTATGCTTTCCTTCAGTGAAATTTTTTCATACTTTGCCACAACATGGAAATGATATTGCCTGACATTTTGAATTGGTAAAAAGTCAAGGTTGTTCAGACGGTTTTTCCAATATTCTGTAATTTGTCATTCTTCTAAATATATTAGATTAGCTCTGACAGATTTTAACAAAGAATAGGGTATTTTTAATATAGGAATTGAGTGAGGTTACAACTGAGCCAAATTTTAAAAAATTCACCGAAGGAAACGCGAGAAAATTCACTGTTAGTTTTGCTTTTTGTGCTCATGTTGACGTCATAAAATATCGGAAAACGCTGACGTTTTCCTTCGAGCGCGTGCTGATTACTTGAGCTTTAGTCCTCAGCGCGTGTGCGATCGTGAAGCTATAGGGAGCTACGTCTTAAACAGCAAGATAAAACACTGGGCAAGTTTTCATGTTGTAGCCAGTACTTTTTAATGTTGATAAAGGTACTTGAGATTTTTGGCACGTTGGACCAACTTGTTGCCTAAATATCAATTTTTCTTCGAGATGGAAAATTTAGCCTCATCAAAGCGGTGATGAAAGAGATAGTTTGTTTTGGACCATTCTATACAAACTGTGGGCGTTTCGAGCCTTGTACATGTTCACCCAACGTTCTTTTGGCTCAAAGTTAATTATAACTTACAAGAACTTAATATTTTTTTGTCATTTTTGAATGTCCGGATATGATATGTAGAGCATGAATTACAAATGGGAAATTCACAATATTGTCGTTAAATTCTGCTTTATTTCTAGCTTTGTTGTTTTGGCAACAACTTCGAAAATGGTGATGCAAAGCTGAACGCCCACATATCTCGTGTACTAGCTGACGCAACTCCTAAAATATTTTAAGCACATTGCTTTCTCCCAGTTTACCTAATAATTGCTATCATCTGTACTTTATGTTTTCCTCGAACAAACAAACAGAAGATATGTCATGAAAACACTCAAAACACAACGATTCGGTGATAAATGTTGAGTGTATTATGCCATCGTTTCCGAAAAAGCTTCGTTTTCAAAATGTTTTCGGTCCACGCGAAAACGAAGTTCCTGCGTTTTCAAATTCCTCCGGTTTGAAGAGCCTTTTCGAAAGGCTCCATTTTCGTGACGTATTAATGTGGACGGTAGGCCTAACCGTAGAATTAAACCTCTGTTTTCAGACGGGGCCTTACTCTTAACCCCCCGCCAAACGATCGCAACATTTCAACACAACATAGCGATCGTTTGGCCGGGGCTTCAGTCTTCCTTCCCGTTGCATCGGTACTTTTTTTTCAGTTCTACTTCAAGTGAACCGGGAAAAAAAATGACAGGACCTAGTTTAATTCGTGATGTTAAAATAAATTATTACAAAATGCAACATGAGTAGTATTAGTAAAAATTAAAGGCTCTTGTGAGTAGAAAAACACTCGACCATTTCTATATGTTCAAATAAAAATATTGAAATGAAAAGCCATATTCGCAGCTGTTCCTTTTACGCATTATCAACCCGGTAGTAAAAGAACAGCCACGTCTACGTAACCACACAGGAAAAACTGACGACTTTGCTAAATTGTTAGGAAAAGGAGCCTGGGGAAGCTGGGTCGTCGATCTCATTTCCTGTTGCAGCGGTATTTTTTCAGTAGTATTTTACGTGAACCGGAGAAAATGACATAACTTACATGTCATTAAATCAAAATTACTTATTGCAAAATGCAAAATGGGATAGTATTACTTAATAAATTAAGGCTTGGTCGAGTAGAATGTGTTCGAGTATTTCTATCAAGGCTATTTATCTAAAATTCGTTTTGATATTAGTTGCTCGAACGGGTAAAAATAAATTCGAGCCTTGCTCTCTGACCTCTTCAAAATGTCCCTATATGTGGGAGTTCCCCTGGGGTCTTGGAAGTTCACCCCACTTCCGTAAGGCTATAACCCCCTCATTTCTAGGATCCGATTTTCAAAGCTTATCTTTTAATTACGAGTCCATGAGAGAATTCGAAAAAGTTTTGTTATAGCAATAATCATTTATGAGAACATACGAGATGGTTGTAAGTGTGTTAGAAGTGGTGGAGTCATGGGTTCCCGCAGTACCATAACTGAACTCTCGAAGTTTTGTCCGCACGCGAATCAATCATGAAAGAAAACGCCACAAAATTCGTGATCAGTCGCCCATCCTTGTTAGTAAAGGCATAAAGTTTCGGCTAAAACTATAAGTTCGGAGTGCAGAAATAAATTCGAGCCGCTCTCTGACCTCTTCAAAACGTCCCTCTATCGTTACGACCCCGTAACTTTAGTGTGGGAATTCCCCTGGGGTCTTCGAAGTTCACCCCAGTTCCATAAGGCTATTGCTCCCTCATTTCGAGGATCCGGTTTTCAAACCGTATGATTCAATTAAGAGTCCATGGGAGAAAAAGCTTTGTTGTAGCAATAACCGTTTGTGAGAACTTCCGAGAAGGTTGTGAGTGTGTTACGAGTGGTAGAATCATGGGCTCAGACAAACAACTCATTTTCACCCGTAGACGTATCATGTAAGAAGGCGCCGCAACATTCAGTCGCCCATCCTTGTTGGTAAAGTCATAAAATTTCGGCTACAAATATAAGCTCGGAGTGCAATATGATGTCTAAAGAATTTACAGATTTTGTTCTATTATCAGCAAATGATATTTCCCTGCATTTACATTGCAAGTTATTTTTGTCGGAAAGAAGCTTGAACGCGATAAAACACGAATTTTCGCTAAGGAGGAACACGAAGGAGTTAAATACGCGGGGCGACAGGGAAGCTAGAGGTTATAACGAACAACTAATCCTTTATTTACTCTAGTATTATTAACACCATTACTCGTAGCCGAAAAATTGACAGTGAAACAAATCCTTCGTCGAGAATGGTAGATATGGAAATATGAAACTCGATGTTTATTTGTAACAGGAAGACTAATACTTGAAATTCTCTAATTCAAGAACAGGATGTTGAAAGGAACAGCCATTATGCATTATTGAATCGCCTTGACCTTCTAAGCGAAAAGTTAAACGTTTCGTCGTTGTTGCAACTGTAGTGTACTTGAAACGAGTTTTTTGTCTTTGATAAACAGTAAGCTGAGTCATAGCTTTATCACAACACGATATCGCGGCGCCCTGAAATTTCAAGAATCTAAAATTAAAAAGTGAATCGAATGTTCTTTTGTTTGTGAGACCATGAGATAAGTGATTTATTTATTCCCGCCAATCTGGTGACGTCACGATGTAATTTTCCCGAATACCTCACGAAAATCAGCCGTGTTTTTTGTGATTACTTTCTTGGTGATGTCAAAAGACAAGAATGTACAAATATTTTTCTTTTTAGACTAGTGATCCTGTTTGCTTGTTATGTTTTAAAATCAAAAATTTTAAAAGATCATTGCAATTTTTCAACAGCTCCTTGTTAGCTCTCTCGAATATTCATCAGTTTGTTTACATTCTGATTAGCGAGGCGCGAGGCACCAAGCGTGATAAGAATTGCATTTCTCCGATTAAATTGCTGGTCTGTTAGTGACGAATGCAAAAAATCTATTGTTATTATTATAAAAACTGCGTTATTAATGTAATCAACTTGGAAATCGGATGACGTAAATGTTAATTGTACTGACCTTAGGCACGAAACACCCAGCTGAGTCCATATTTCCGCTTTTTCACTTCTGATTGGCTAGCGGCGAGGAAAAAACGCGCGATTGGGCGAAAGCACTCTGAAGCCTTGAATATAAATTCACTCAAATTTGCATATTTAGGCTATAAAGAAGTGTGCTGAGTTATACACCGTATCGCTTAGCAGCGGTAAACAATAAGTCAGGTTCATGCAAATTTGCTTTCTCCTACGCAAAACATTACGTCTGTTCTTCTTTGGTCATGTGCGAGGTCTTATTCATGCGTGAAAGTTATGGCGGTCGGTTGGAGCTAACGCAAATGAAGATCCCTAAAGAAGTAGCTTACTCTTTGGACATGAACGAGTATGAAATTGGAGTTGACAATTTTCACGGTGACAAAGATGTAACTGGAGAGGATTGTGATGAATTTGAGAGGGATTTTTGTAATGGAATAGACGAAAACGGAGAAATTTTGGCTGACGACAATGACGAGGCTGAAGACGATGTTTATCGGCAGTTGGCCCAGAAAGACAAGGATCTTCTCTTAGCTGCAGAGCTGGGAAAAGCTCTTTTAGAGAAGAACGAAGAACTCAGTCAGAAGTATGAATTATTACAAGAAGAGTATTCCCAAGTTGTCGAAGTAAGCCGTTTGAATATATCGTAGGTCTTTTAGTGTTGTTTGCGCGAGTCAGTTTGCTTTGTCATGAAACAGGTTGTCAGTAGGTTTACTTACAGTAGAATAAATTTTATCACCAGAAAGTTCTAACAGCAAATTTTATCATTCGTTTAGGAACTGGAACAGGATAAATATGAGCTCAAATTAAAAGTGGAACGCTTGGAAGACGCGAACGACTCTCGGGTACACGAACTGCAGGCTGATTTGATAGCACTTCGTAATGAATTAAAAACATTACAGTCCAACTCGATAAACGACAAACAAAGCAAAAGGGAAACGTTTGCCGGATTGACGGAAGAGAACGAGCAACTTCATTCAGATCTTCAAAAGGTGAGTTTTTCAAGTGATAAACAGGTAAAAAGTTTTGAATTTGGGCGGAGGTGGCTTCCAAACTTCCACTCCGAAGTCAAGACACTTCAGAGCAGGAACACATCCAAGTTTAGAATCGTAGTAATGTTTAAACGCAGTTTGTTCAGTTCTCGAGGATACAAATACACAAGGAAATGTTGCGGGTTTTTCACCGGAAATTTTATGTGTAAATATATGGCGATGACGAGTTTTCGTCGGATTAGATTTTACTTACGAAATTCGATCCTTCTCGAGTCTATCGTAATTCGAGAAGCAGGAAGCTTGTAGCGCGCGTTGAAGTCGATTTTCGATGGAGAACTACTTCTGCCGCCTCATAGTAAGACATTATTTTAACTCATTGTCGTCCGCTAAAATGGAATCTTTGCCTGTTTTAGCTATAGTTCTCTTAGTGACTGCTTTTTTATGGATCTGTTGCATAAGAATCGCAGGAGATTTTCATTGTGGTCGAAATTGCAAATTGACTCGTGTCAATAAATCCTATTTTCACCTTGAAAGAATCGCTTATACCTGAAATTTAAGTACATCTGTCTGAAACGGAGTGAAATCGCTTTCTGACTGCTGATTCACCGTCGCACAAGTGATTTAGATGACGAAAGGTGTATTTAGAAACTGGTCTATCCTTATCTCTAGATGTAATATGATTTTAGCCGCTTCTAGTTCTGATATGAATGCTTCTAAGCTCACGCACCAGCTCATGCAAGCGATAGAACGTTCGGGAAAAGCTGGGAAAAGAAGTTACTTGAATGTTAGGAAACGAGAAGAGGGTTCTAAAACGTAGGATTGTCGTTTTAGTGGGTTAGTTAAGCTTATATTGCTGTCAAAGTCAATTCACTGAAACCAGCAACTTGCTGATTTCAATCTGTCGTGTACATTTCTTCGAAGGGACAATTATTGTGCATGTCACCTTTTAATTGTGCGTTGTAACTGTTCATGTAACAAGAGGGCATCTTAGAAAATCTCTTTCACTGTCGGTAAATCGATAGGGACTATGTCATTTATTGGCTTTCCGACTACATGAGTGTAAACCAAAAACATATCTTTTGTATCAGGCTTTATTTAGGTACTACTGATCTTGCATTGATATATTCTTAAATTTTTGTTGAGAAAAACCTCCATATTGGCTTTAGAACAGGCACCAGAGCCAATACAGAAGTATTACGATATTGAGCGGGTTTCAGAAGCAACACCTTATATTTTTTTGACTGAGATAGTTTTCTTGTATGAATTTGACAACAAAGAAAGGCCGTGAAACATTGTGAGTGGCTTCATTCAACAAAAGATTTGTACACTGCTGCGAGATTTTTGTAAACCATGTGCCTGAAGCTAGTTCTTTTGTTTATTATTCTGTGAAAAGAGGCCTTCAAATGGGTGCAATGCATGGCCAACCTTATGATCAATATGTTGAAAAAAGTTCTGTATATCCTTTTCAGATTTTGTATAAGTAATGCGAAGAATTGACTTTTCTTGTAGTTAAGACTGGGATTGCAAGGAAATACTTTAAAGGGATAAAAACACAGTTTTAATGGAAGGGCTACGTGATGACAATAAATTGCGATTGTTTTTTGAAATTACTAGCGTCCATCTAAGAAATAATTCCTCCATGGGGTGCCTTCATTTATTGTATTTGTTAGGTAAATAAGTCACGCAACATTAGTTTTGAAAATAGAGCTGAAATTCTTGGTGAAATGATGGAAACTAGAACTTTCTAAGTACGGCATGATTTTTATTTCCACGAGAAATGATATAATTCGAATGAATTTGTTTCTGGATTGTATGTCAAAGGTTGTAAATCAAAGATTAAACAGAATTTAAATATATCTAAAAGAGTGAATAGATTGAGACAGTCATTTCTGTTTTTGCTGAGTTCCACACTGCCAGGCAGCTTATGTCACTGAGATTATTTGCAAGTTTCTGCCTTCAAGCTGACTCCTTAACAGGCTGAAAATTGCATTCCTGAGTTGTGTGGGTTTACATTTTATGTTTTGTTTCCAAATATAAATCTCTTACATTTTTATCACAGCACATCTACTTTGTGGTTTTGAGTTGTTATAATTATTTAAGAAAAACATATGGAGACAACTATTTTAATGCAAAATTCGAACAACATTCCATTGTGCATGCTACAATCAACCAATGTTCAGTTGTACATATTTCTGATAAAAATGGTTACATTATGTATTAGGGTCAGACTCATAACTACTGTACACGTTTTTGTTAAAACTTTGTATTAGGCACTTGTTGATGAAGTTGGAGGGCTGGATCTTTACCTCAAGGTTCTGACAATGTAACATTGTGCACAGCAGGATAAATTTGCTTTAATAACAAGCTAAAAAATTCTTAATCTCATGGCAGAAGTTAACAGCAGCTCTTGGCTATTTCAACAGTGTAAACAAAGCTGATCGCTGGCTAAAATTTAATCCTAAAACAAAGATTAGAGGTACATGTAATTTGGATGGTGTAGATTAAAGGGCTGATGAAAATCTCGCTGGACTAGATTTGTTCAGTTATAAACCAGCATACTAAATATTTCTAGATTCATTCAAGCCTTTATACTTTCAGTAGCACTGTGCAACTGTACACATCAAATGAATGGCCTGGTTGAATTCCCCTACAAAATAATTCTCTTTTTTCACTAGACGTACAAAGACACTAGACAGACAGAGACACTGTGAGGGTAGTCTTTCAACCACCCTCCTATGAATTATAATTAATATTACTTTAACTCTTGAATGCTTCAAAATCAATGCACAAATGTTTCAAGGTTCATTGCAGGTGGTCTAAGCCCACGTGTCAGACTGTTTAGCAGCTCCTCAAAATCCTTTCCAGCTGTCACCAGAGTAAAGAAGAAAAGGATTTTAAATTTCTTTGTTCATCATAGTTAACTTAACCTAAGTAGTGCTGCAATTAATGCACCAGTCTAGCTTTGTGTATTATATTCTGTGGATAATAGAACAGACTTGGTGATTTAAGCGCAACAACATGAATATAAATTGTCACTGTGGGATTCAGTTTTGGCACAGTATGTGAAGTTATTCAATTAATAATTACAATAAAATTATTGCTCCTTGTTTACTGAAAATCTCACTGACCTGGGGTGGGTAGTGGCTTTCAGTAGATACAGGGCTGTACTTTAGAAGTGCCCGGGCTCCATAGGCAAATAACTTTTGCCTTTAGGTGACTGGAAAAACTTACTTTCCCCACATAATCTTATAATTATGTGCTGGGCACCCAGGGTTTCATGGTTAGGAACCTTTGGGCCCCTCGTAAATTTGCAATACAAAAAATACTTCTACAAAATCCGTTCACACTGAAGATCATTAACTGCATGACACATTTCTAGACAATGCCTACAATTAATAGACAAGTCTTACCACACTCTCTGTATCTAAAAAAAAAAAATGCAATTTACACATTTAGGGAAATGATGTCCATACTTAAGCTAGCATGGTGACGCACAAGGTTTTCCAGTAGAGTTTTAGTCAGAAGTTAATAATAACAAAATATTAATTTTATTTATACAGTAAGTCTTTCATTGCCAAGAATCAATGGTAAAATAAAGCAGGTGGCAAGAAAAAAGTTTCCATAATTATTATTAGGGAGCTCTGGGGGATGAATTACACTTGAGTACAGTCGAACCTCTCTCCGGTTATGTTTTAATTACAGTTGAGCGTATGGATAGAAATATTTCCAAGATGAAAAAACTCTGGCAGTTGTAAAGAGGTGTCTTATAGTGGAGGTTCAACTATATTTTAAGCAACACCTAAAAATTATGAGCCATTGGTTATCCTGTAGATTTATTCTCATAAACTGTCTGAATTTATTAGGCATTTAATTGATTACTGTGTTTAATATACAAACTTGTAATTAACTGATCAAAGGAAGATGGGAATTTCGAATTTTTGTTCTCACCACCAAAACTACTAAAGCCTTAAACATTCGCCATAAGAATATTTTTTTGATAATAACAGGCTTCTCGAACATGTTAACTGAAAAACACAAAATGGAAAAATTCTTGTTGAACTAATACATTTTGTGAAAAATGCAGTTAATACTCATTTAGGAGCCAAGTGTTTATTCATTCACTCAATGTGTAAGAAACAAAAAGGGAATTTTTGCCTAAGGTATTCATGTTGGTAATAAAGTAAAAGTTTCCACACTCGTATCTTTCTCAAGTCTAGTGCAAGTTTTCTTGAACAAGACAAATTTTTAGTTCCAATGGTAATTTATCACTTAGTGGTTTTGAACCTTACTCATATTTTGGTAATGTTACTATATTGAGGGTATCACCTTTTCCAACCGCATTAACCTCAAGTTTCTAAATTTACCACTAGTTTTAAGATGGTATACAGAAAAAGCTTTTTCTTTGTCAAAGAAAACAAAATATTTGAGTCAAACAGTTTCCCTACATGTATTTTCATTATCAGTGACTTAACTGGTATAAACAACAGAAAAATTAATATTTTCCAGTTGTTTTATGTTACCACTTGATTTTTGTGGTTTCAGTTTTGTCTTCAGATTTGCACAATTGCTGGTGGTTTGAAGTTATTGCCAGATAGGTGAATAATAATTATTAGGTAGTCCAATAAGATTTCTAGTTTTCCGAATACAGCTTAGTTATATAATATTTTACATGGACTGTGTTTATATATCTTCCAAAATTGCGAAATCCGCAGTGGGAAATTTTCCTCTTTTTTGATGATTGGTTTGTTTAGCTATCATTTGCTAAATTAACTGTCAATTACATACATCTTTCTTTCTGACATTTGAGTGTACAACGTAGGAGGCAGGAGTTTCAAATTACCAGCATTTTAATATGACAGTCACATTACTATTGTTTAGTGTCCTATCTTGATGGACAAAAATGTTGAGCAACAAATTTATTAAAGGTTTTCAACTTATGACATTTTTCCACTGATTAAGAATGACATTACCCTTCCTCTTCCTGACTTTTCTAGGAAGATCGAAGGGACCTCGGCTCACAGGGTAGAATGACATCCAAGAAACCTGCATGTATTATTCATAGGTAGTGACAGAGCAGGAGTTATTTCCATTTCATTTTGTGTCAAATACGTGACTGTTCAGAAAATTTTGACAGACAAAAGTGAAATTTCTCAATTGATTTGAATTTTTCATTTGATTAAAAATGAGGGGAGTTACTTTTTGAAGTACACAGAGCAGGATATTCCTAAGCAGTTAAAACTCTCAAAAGTGTAGTTGTCACCTAACCAGCTATTCTTATGTGCAGTCTTGTGGATGAAGCAGCCTGTCAAGAAATTATTAGGCCTGTTTTTTTTTCATCCGAATTTGCTTGTGTCTGTAACTGAAGCAATTCCTCACCTTATTGATGGGCATCCTTAAGCTCAGTAAATGTAGTGTCCCCACTGTCAATTCTTGAATGATGAAATATCTTTACTGATGATTCAAAGTTCTGAACTGATGATAAATTCTCAAATGCTTGCAACTGTTGTGCAAGTACTAAACCAGGGCTGTCACTAATTCTTGAAGTCGGTGAAGATCCTAACGAAGAAGCTGGTGATAGCATTTGTCAAACACTCTGCAATACTTTAATCTAATATTTTTGCTATACTAACTCCTGCAAGGGTTGCCACAGTACAATTGAAAGATGCTTTCTTAACCGCCAAAAATTTAGATGGGAGGAGCCCCAAAGGTATAACTATTTCTTCTAGGGATTTTATTTGAGAGACATCCCCCTTGAAATTAAATCTAGAAAACATAACATCATTTTAATGCATTCTGGAAGACTTATAGATGCATTGACATCAAAATCAGCTTCTTGTTTCAACACCATGTTGATTGTCAGAATTTTCCTTAATTTTCTTATTTGTCACTGTTTGTGTGGAATTTTGTGCTTGTGCACCTGCCTTCCTCAGGTATTCTTCCATTGCCATTGAAAACCAGACCTAAATTAGCTTCTTTCTTTTGAAAAAGAAAAACAACAACAAAGAAAGGAACAAACAAACAAACAAATCATTGAATCATAATATCATCTTGGGAGGCAGCACGGGCGAGTGGTTAGGGCACCGGACTTGAAATCTGGAGGTTGTGGGTTCAAGTCCTGCTCTGACCACAAAGCTGGATTTGTTTCTCGGTAAACCCTAGTTCAACTCCTCAGTCATGCTTGTAAGTAACCAGGTGGTCTGCCTGCCACCAGTTGGGATATTGTGGCCTTATGTTTGAAATATTTGTTTCTTTCAGTTAAAGTGGCATGCCTTTGAACTAGCTAGGTGTAGCTAAGCACATTGTCTACTATAAACAACAACATTTGAACACTTTTTTTGAACATCGCAGGATTGTTGTGTAACCAAGGTTCTTGTGGTTGGTATTTTTAGGTGAAGACAGAGAATGATCAGCTCAGAGGAGATCTTGGTCTTCTCAGGAAACAACTTAGCAGAAAAATTAGCTTGGATGATGATCGGTTACAACAGATGGAAATTGATGAGCTCTGGGAAAAGGTAATAAACTATTAACAACCTTTTTGTCATTCATGCTCCTTTTTGAAAGTATTTATATGCCAGAAAAAATATATCCCTTGTGTGCTGGCTTGTTGAAGTACTAAACCAGTACTATCTAAAGTACAAAAATGATGGGAGCGACTCATGATTAGTTTCGGTTTTACTTCTGAATGGATGACAAACTGGCACAAGTTTTTAAGCCAATTGTGTAGCATAGTGATGCAAAACCAATTACTTTTCGACACTCAAATGAAAACTGCTCTGCTATAATAATGTTGTTGTCATTGGATTTGCTAACACAATAGTAGGCAATATCCATGCTCCCCACTTATAGAATTTTTTTGCTTTAAATTATCTCCACCCCTCTTGAAATAAGTTTCTAATTTAGCGGCATCTGATATAATCTGAAGCCTTTTCACTCCATTTCGGAGCATAGGCCACTGATGAATCGCTTCCAATCCCCTCTGTCACTGGCCAAGTATTCCATCTTGGTTATTTTAGCCACATACTTTTGTTAAAAGCCTTGACCATAGATACATTTCTTTTACAGTAAAACCCACATAAAAGAACACATGTTTTGGGGGTTCAGGCTGATTTTGTTCTTATATATCAGGTGTTTTCTGCAAAATCAGTTCTTAAGGTGTTCTTAAAATTGTTTCTAAAAATTAAAAACTGCATACAGATGAAATCAATGTGCAAGCACAACATTTTAATTAATTTATGTATAGCACATATATTGATCTACTCAGTACTGTACTTAGTTCTGTACCCTAGTAGGTTATTCTAATCTAACCGGCAGCCGATTTTTTTATATAAGAACAATTTTCATCTTTCAGGCTGAATGTGTTCTTATGTATAAGGTACTTTTTTGACCAAATTTCAGCCTGAGTGTTCTTACTCCACTTGTTCTTTTATGCAGGTTTTTACTTTGTTTTAATTTCCAGTTTCTGGAATCACATAGTGATCTTTGTTGCATGATCAGTTTGCAAGTAACTTAGATTGTTGTCCTTTTGTCATTAGCTCACCAGGCTAGAAGAGGAGAAATTGAGCCTGAATAAAACCATCTCTGAACTTGCAACCAGCAAGGAAACTCTGTCTAAAGAAGTAGAAGAACTCTTAGCAAAGAATCAGTCATTAGAGAAAAAACTGACTTCAAGCAAGGGGCAGGTATGAATAAAAATCTTGTTAAAGGAGCTAGGTCTAGGTTTCGCATCTCAAAAAGTTTAGCCATTTTTTTTTCAAGTTTGTCATTTGTAATCCATGTCAGTGTTCTCCATCCTTCACCATCCCTGTTCCCTTATGGTTTATTGTTATCTCTTTGGTGTTTTGCCATCTTAGTAAACTACTATTTTCAGGTTTCCTTCAGTATAAAGAGGATCTCTTTTACATGGTCACAATAATTGAAAATGTGTTGATTGAGCTCCTTCAAGCTAAATTGTGTCTGTTGTTCTTGTCTGAAGATTTGAAAAATTGACATTCCCAACTGACTTTCGTGTATTTCTTTAAAGTGTTAGATATATGAGGGTTTGGTATCTCACCAAGATTATGTCCCATGCTGATAATTTTCCTTATTCCCATACTTGAGTATCAACTGATCAGCGTAGCGAAGGTTTGACTTTGTTGTAAAACATTTTGTTTTTCTTTCACTCTTTTCAGCTTGCTCATTGTGAAGAGGAACTCAATGAGTCCAAAGATCTCAATGCATTTCTCCAGGATCAGATTGACGAAATCAAGATGCAGGTAATTCATATTAATTCTTGTGCTGACTGATTTGAGGGAGAGAAGAAGGGGGCAGTACTAATCAATAGGTAGTGTCCATCTTATAACTAAACGAGGTGTCTCTATTTTAATGACTGTCTTAGTTATTGTAAACGGACAGACAAGGCACAAACCAAAGCCCTAACAGTATATATTTTTAGAACAAACTAATATAATTTTCCACTCCTATACCCCTATTACCCCTAAAGTGGTCCTTGGTGGCACTTGTGTCAGACCAAAATGGCTTATATTAATTCGGTTTTTACGCACGTTTGCAAGCAATTTCTATTTTCAAGGGTATACCCTGCCATTTTCAGCTGTCGTGTTTCTTTTGTTTGTTTTTGCCTCCCACTCAACCAGCATAGAATGTCGCTTTTAAAGGACAAAGTTTAGCCTTCTAGTCTAGGAGAGGTGGGACTATGGGGGACGAAGGGCTGTAAAAAGAGATAAGTAGTTTCTGTTTGTTCTGCTGGGTCCTTAGTATGTAAAATAGTTTTAACAACATCCTTTAGTGAAGTGAAGGGTTTGAAGTACTGTAAACTTCCGTTTACGTCAAATCAGGTCAAAAGTTCACACAAAAAAGACAAATTAGATGCACTCAAGCGATATATCGCTTTGTTTTTTCGTCTGCATCTAGATATCTATTATTTCCTTTGTTTTACAAAGAGGAAATGGTAGGCGTCCGCACGCACGTTATGTTTTTTTTTGTTGGTTGTTTACAAAGCCTACAAACGCAGTAGGATTTACGCCTACTACGAAGAGGGCGGAAATCCGACAGGTGGAAATCCATCTACGTTTACAGACTGCCAATTAGTCTGGCGTTGATGATTTCAAGTTTGCGACATAATGGCATGATATTTAAAACATTTACTACAATTTTTAATACAAAGTTGGTCAGAATTGAAAACGAACACGCAATGTGGCTAATGTGCAAAAACTAGCAGGAACCTTTATAAAAGTTTCTACCAAGAAGAACTACTAATGTTTTAGTAAAAGTTCATCGTATGTCTGGTTCGGGCACTCTAAGCTACTTTGGTCAACAATAGCAGTTACTATTAGTTGAAACTTAGCTTTCCCAGTGTCCATTATTCATATTTTGAGAAGTACGATTTAAGAAACATCGAAAATTTGAAACCCTTGGCCTTGACAAATGCGGGAGTGCACAGTACTCGTAAGCTTGTAGTTCTTCTTGGCGTCACAATGTGGCACCTGCTTCTGTTTGGGGGCTTGGGGCATCGATTTTCGTTCAGGGGCGGAATAGGGCGTGGAAAGCCCGAGGGGAACTGTCATATAAATAGGACGGGGATGCTCGTGGTAACTTTTAGGGGTAGAAAAAGTGGTTTTGGTAGCTCCTGTTGTTGTTCCGCCTCAAGAAATCCACAGCGGTAGCTTTCGCGGTATCTTTAAGGGTAATGAGCCGAAACAAATTTGACAGAAGATTATGTGTTGTTTGGAATTGGTACATCTTAGAGGTGAAAACATTTCAAACCACGCCCACAAAACAGGATCTTGGTACTTCTTAGGGGTTTTTTTCAAAATACCCGACGAGCACCCCCGTCCTTTTTATATGGGAGTTCCCCTCGGGGAAGGAAAGAAGAATTTTTTGGTCTGAAATAGGGCAAAAGTTTCAGAAAGCTTGTCGTCAGGGAATACCCCTGGGGATACCCCTGGGATACCCCTGGGAACCAAGTTGTTTTAGACATCTCAGCAGCGTTTTCTCATATCTTTTGTTTGCTTGTACCCGTAGGCATCAATGGAACAATTATCTAGGACGTCATTATTTTCCGAGCTGTCCGATCTGTCCGTGACAGGAGTCGATGATGGAGATCAGAGCAAGGACTCGTCACCAAAAATGGTGAGTGAAAGCTCTATGTCTCTTGTCTCAGGCCGTTACTCTTATTGGTCACGCGACACCTGCTATTGCTAGTGGTCACGCAACACCGCCGCGACAGCTTCCCCTGTGTCCCCTATCTCGTAGTTCAAGCCACTTGCGATTTTCAAGTTAGATCTCATTTGAGACAAAACTTCGGAGTTCACGTTTAACAACTTCGTTCTCTTCCCAGATGGGTGTGGGGCTGAGACCAGTTGCCAGTCTCCACGGAAGTCCCAAGCCTTTACAGGCTTCCTCGTCGATGGGCCTGGGTCAGAGCTCTAACAAGCGCCAGAGGCAGTACAGCAGTATCAGCGATGACGAGTCAGACGACAGTGACCTTGAATACGATGAACACGAAATTGTGGTCGGAGGGGTGACGAGAGATAGTGACTTCTACGCGCAGCTTGAAAAAGAGGAGAAGGCGAACGCTCAGGTAGGACGATGAATCATGATCAAAATATCAAGTCTCCCTACTGATTGCCATTCGTTTTTTCAAATATTAGTTCTTAGAGGTTGGTGGTTCGTTGAGATAATGTCGCTTGTCTGCTTTTTCAAGTCAGCATGGAGAATTTATGTGTGGATCGTCGTGTGAGAATAAAGAACGCGAGTTATTTTAGTTTCCAAGTGATTGTGCAGATAGCTTCAATATTAGGCTTTTCTAGGAAGGGAGAGGAGAAAATAGTCCTTTTATTTCTCCCTACTCTCCCTCTTGTCCTTCTTCCTCCTTTTATTCCCCCTCCAGGTTAAAAGCGCACGTAGCGAGCTATTACATTCGGCCTTGTTCAGTCTCCCGTGGTTTATGTTTTGCGCGTAAAGAAAATTAGAATTTTAGTTACGGAAAAGTCTTGCTATTAAGCGGGTCTTGTTGCTTGTAACTGCTTTCGCTCTCGCAAGTTGAACTGTCAGAATAGGAGCATTTTTATTCTTGTTTATAGAGGTATGTTTCCCTCTTTCCTCTACAGCTGAAAAAGGAGATTTGCGAAGCGCACGATGAATTGCGAGCATTATACGAAGAGCTCCGAAGTTCTCACGCGAGCTCGGACTCAGTCGAAATAGATGATTTGGAGCCCAGTTCTGATTTTAAGCCGGGATGCCTCACGACATTTGTGAAGAATTTTAGAGACGTTTTGGAGCAAATGGTCAGAGATAACAGTACGAGAACAACGGTGAGTTGCTGCAGAATGAAGTTGAACATTATCCGTAGTAAAACTGGCTCAAAGTCTTAACTCTTTACCTGATAATAGTGCGCAAATTTAACAAAAAGGTCTACTCTCCTCAAAGTTCTTCTCAATAGCTTTAACTTGAGTGTTCACACGCTTTTATGTAACTATTACCTAATTTTGTTGTTGTAGAATCTAAAACAACAACTATGTAAAGCCCACGAAAGCATCGATAGTCTGGAAGAAAAGCTTGTTGCCGTGAACTCGGAGGCAAAGAAGAGGGCAGACGAAGTCGCTAGTTTAAAAGAGGATTTAAACGAGAGAGACAACGAAATTGAACGCGTAAAAGAACAGAGAAACAAGTTAGCAAAGGGAGAGTGCGAATCACAGCTGGCGTACGATATTATCTACAACGAAGCTGTGCAAGAGAGGCAAAACGCTGTTGAAAGGTAAAGGGCTTGAAAAATGTGTGGAGTCGTTTTAGAGCGGTTTTCCAATTACGGGAAACCAAAACCAAGGTAGACGCGTCTGACCAATCACAGCAAAAGCAAACTACGGAATGAACCAATCAGAACTCGAAGCGAGATCGTGCAGCCGGTGAAAAGCGCGCGAAAACGCTCGTCAGTCGATCATCGTTGATGTTGGCCTGATTCAGAATGACAGTGAAAACAAAAACAAGCAACAACAACAACAAGAAAACCAAGCAGTTGGTTTAAAAACCACATAACCGCTTATACTGGGTTGTATTGTATAATGTGCGAAGGAGTATTGCTGTGTATATATGGGCCTTATTATAAATACACTTCTTCAGTGAAGTTTTTCGCCTTTGTCGCCTGACATTTGCAATGAAAAACGTTCAACTCTTTTATTTATACGTTGTCCTGAAGTTCATGGCCTAGGAGTAATTTTAGTCCGTTGTTGACCTGTTGTACTTTTTAGAAACAACGTGTTATTTTCCCAAAAAAACCGAATGCCGTTTTGCTTTTAGGGAAAAAAGTATAGCAAAAGAATTAAAGCAGTTTAAAGAAGACAGAGATGAACTCGACCATCAACTGAAGGAGGCCATTGAACAGAAGATTAAGCTGTCAAAACAACTAGAAGACTGGCAGGCAAGTTAACGTTTTATACCCTCCGTTCACTGTTCTTTAAGTTTGGTCTTCTTTCGTACGAGTTAGTTAGTTTCTGTGTTGTACTGGCGAGACTGCACCATACTTTCTAGGGCTTAAAAATTGCATGTTTTGGCAACATTTAGGATTTTTAACATCAATGAGATGGTCCTATTAAGGAATGGTTTGTTTTAGTGGCCCAACAACAAGAAAACATTGTTTCCAAAAAATTGTTCCTTGCCGCGTAAACGGGAAAGTATTTGTGAAAAAAGCAAAATGATTGAAACATAGTTTGCTTTTCGAAAAGAAATAGATGTCGCAACAAAAATTGTTGCATGTACGCCCAAACGGTGGAACGTTTCGCGAAACAGTAGCATTTTCCAGCGTTCAGTAAATTGGCAAAAATAAACGGGCGGAGCGCAAAAAGAAGAGAGAGGCTTGGTGAGAAGAGCGCTTCTATTTTTCGTTCTTCACCCTGACTAACTGAACCCCTATAAGAGGCTAGGGAAATGGTGTTTCCGCAATCATTTTACCTCGCTTGCGGTGGCCTCTACAAGTGGTACTTTGTTATAATATTATTGTGACGACTGACTTTCATTAAAAGATTCTGGTAATCTCTGGGGTTCTTTCAAGGTATACTTCGACAAACATTTATATCTCTGTGCAGGCTTTAGTCCAAGAGTGTCAGAACAGGCTCGTGAATACTTTAAGAAGTCGTGCATGGGCCCCTAAAATAACCACATTTATGTTTCTTCCTCTTCAGTTTGATATGGCCTCTTTAATAGACGACCAAGTTCAAAAACAGATGAAAACAGCTGCTAAAGAGCATGATGACAACGCAAGAAGAAGACGGATGTCGGCTTTTGCCCGAACAACTCGTTGGCACTGGAGCGGTGGTAACAACAGACGGCAGAACGTGTTATGATGTAGAAGAAACAGACTACGGAAGAAAGTTCCATGGACTTAACTCGATGTTGGCCATCGTGAAGTGCCGAGTGAAGACTGAACTCCAGGGTTCAATGTCCATCCGACTCCCGTGGGTTTCTACAGCCTCGTTCCCACGGAGACGGCTGCGCGGGGCATGATTATGGCCTGAGCTTTTAGTTTGGACTTGCCTATTATTTTTTTTTATCAAGACATGTCTATCCTTTATTTATAATATCTATTTAATTGAACAGATCAGATCCTGAAATGTTGACACGGATTATTCTGATAGCTGGACATTTTTGCAATATTTTGTTCGTATCTACCACTTGAAGAGCTTTTTAGTTATCCTAACATTTGTTGGCCAGATACGTCTCGGGTTTGAATTTCTCGTGTCGCTTGTCATCTATCGGTCATCTGGAGATTGACTGACGGCTTAACGATCCATTCTTACATTGTGATGTTCGTACACGTCTCATGGGCGCTAAAAGTCGTCAATTTTTTAACTGGAGGTGTAATAATCTATATTAATGGTAATATTAAATGTAATAAGGTCTCGTTTCTTCTGTACGAAGAGGGCAGAAAGTTTATCGCTCGATTCGTTGTCTAACGTTAAAGCACTTGAAGATAAATTAACATTAAATTATGTGACTCCCAAGAAGTTAAATAAGTTTATTCTGCGAATTGCGAACTTTCTAGAGAATATAATTATAAAGTGTTTGGCAGTGTGTGTAGATTTTTCATTAAATGTACATAATTAAGTCTGACGAATACTTGTGTTGCGATATAAATAAGACTGTAAACGAGTTCTTGGGTATTTATTTAATTAAACCGATGCTAAGATGTCGCAGTCTTTCTTTTTTCTTACCGCACTAGTATTTAGGTAAATTTAATGGTTTTCTTTTTATTAAGCTAAGCTTAAAAGTATGGGTAATGGTTAGCTTAACCTTAATCGTAAATTTGATTTAATCTATGTAGATAAGTTAGCGACTCTTGCTTGTTCTCCGCTAGCAGAATCTTTGAACTAAGGTCGTCACTTTATGGTCTGCCAATCTTCTGGAATTAATTAAGGACTTATAATAATTACAACTAATATATGCAACATTTCAAAAACACTGCACACAAAAGTTTAGTCAGTCCATCATACGTCTAGAAAGTGGATATGAAATTGCTGGAAGATTTATGGTTGTGAAAAACTTAGTTTTATCAAAAGAGGTAAAGAAATAAAAGGAGTATTTTGACAGTGAGTGGCTGTTTGTCTTCAATGCTTGCATCCTTAGACGAAAAAAACGAATTTGCGTTGCGGGCAGCGCCTTACTTCTCACCAGAATTTGGCGAAAAGATGAACTTTATTCCTTTGCCTCACGATGGAGTCACTTTGAGATGTTTATCGCGACGTTTCGACTGCTATACTGCTAGTCTTCATCAGGCCATGACAGTTACGTGTCGTTATTTGTAGCACGATGGTTCGCTGCTATTGATGTATTTCGATCCTCATTAATATTCTGACTTTGTGGTGTTGTTCCCTAGTGAGTCCGCATTGTAACTGACCGGCTGTTGTGCTTTTTGATTGTAGGTATCTGTGCTTCAGGAATTTGGAATGGTTTGAATGGTTGGGCACCAGGCCTCGACTTGATAGAGAGGCTTAGGTCAACTCGAAAATGGGCTATTGCCTGATTACCGCTTGACTTTGGACACTCAATTGAAAACCTATCTAAACCGGTCCGAATTTGTATAAATCTACTAATTTAAAAGACCTTTCTCGAAAGCCATTCTCTTATTGGCTACGCTACTCACTGTCTATTCTGCTGTTCTGTGACTTCGAAGTGTCTGTGAAGAGGATTTAGATGAAGTTTTGAACGACTAATACGTATATACTGAAACAATTAGCTCAATCTAATTGTTAAATAGAAGTGATAAAAAACACCTGAAAAATTGGGCTTTCACTGCTGTCCTTTATGGGTTGAAAGAGTGCACCTCGTTGACTAGCACGGATAATTTGAGTACTTTCCTTCATAGAGCACACGAGTTTTTATATGATGAAACACGAAATATTTTATTGAGTCAATCTGAGTGAAACTTACACAAAAAGTATTTTAATATAACTCTCTACCTATTAAATTTCTGTTCGTAAACGCAGATATCTGAGAATATGACAGACACAATCAAACTAAGCAGGAAATCACTTTCCATCCTCAGTTCATTCATTTCAAATTAAAGCATTTCCTAAAAGCGCTCTTATCCTATGTTTGCCGCGTATCTTGTTGAAACCTCACGTGTTTTCTGTCCAGGGCACTGGGAGCGCTGATTTTTTTTAATCCACCCCTTAAATTCGACTTGAGCGAGCTGGTTTGTTTCCTGTTACCGGGAAGAGACCGGTTTACAACCTGTTTTACCTTGGGGTATCTTTCGGAATTTTCCCTTGAGGTGGGAAGGCGCAACACTCTTGTTTTTCCACTGGCGCGGTTTTCAAGAGCGAGTCGCATCAAGTACGGCTTGCAGGGTTTGGTCGTTTGTTGTTCTACTTCCGTCGATGTTATTCTATCTTGACCAGCGGTCGTGTGAGTAAGCGCTGTTACGGTGACCTTGGTCTGTGGAGATTCTACCCGCACTGGTTCTTTGGAGAAGAGGTTCATTCGTTGCCAGGGCACCGCGGTTTTAACTGGCTTCTCCGTTGTAGGTGGGGTGGGGGTGAAATTGTTTGGACGCACTGGAACAGACGGTAGATTAGCACTCACAGGGGCCTGGTTCATAGACTTAGGCGACGGCGAGACATCAGGGACTGTAAAATAAGACATAACTAGCATTCTCATACATTTCTAATAACTGCATTCTCATCGCCCTTAATACAGCGACATAATCGTTACCTCTGTTTTCAAGGTAGTGCTGTTTTTGATATCTAATCAGTGAAAACTAGGGTCTGTCCATTTCAAGTGTTTGATCTAGAAATATTGAATTCGAGTTAAAATAGCGAGTCTTACTTTAAACGTCGAGTTATTATTTTTAGGCTTAATATCACTTTGGTTAACGTTAGCCTCAATAGCATTCTTGTTAGCCTAGCTAATTAGCACTGCACCCTGGTCAGCCATATTATCAACTTGCTATTCATAGATAAGGGTAACACTATTTCAGAGTAAAACTTAGAAAAGAAGTCTAAAAATATCGAAAATTTGACTCTTACAAGAAAATCTAACTCGAACTCAAATGAAAAGTAAACAAATGAATAGAAAAGTGATAAGAAAGGAAGGTAGGAAGAAAGACTGGAAGAAAGGCCTTGAGGGGCGATTATGGTTTTGCTCATCGTTACGTTTGTTTGCTGCTTGTTTGAACATGGTCAGTTAAGAAGCAAAATTTTTTAGTCCATAAAAAAGATACAGACTGTAAGAAATCAATTATTTTGATGACGTCATCTTACCTGTGGTTGTCACACTTGCTCTTCCATCGGATGACAGGTGTGTCACGTACTTTCGTACCCTTTGCGTGTTATCCCAGATGTCGTTCCTAGTCTGCGCAGTGCGTTGTGATCCCTGCAGCGCCTTGTTCATAATCACGTATGTTTCGCGGCTAAAGTTGCTGGGTCGGCTCTTGTGTCCAGCCTCTGCGACAATCTGGGCGACTTTTACGGCCAGTTCCTTCTTTTTAGGCATCTTCGTTTGTGGTGAGGGTGTAAAACTTCGAGGACATGGTGTCGAGGTGCGAGGTGGGTCCACATTCGGGGTGTCCCTTCCAGGACTGTCGAGTCTTAAGGACTCTATTGCTGGGGACTTAGAAGCAAGTCTGTAGTCCCTTTTATGCAGGAGCTTAGCAGCAGTATGGGGCTCGGGTGTGTTACCTGAGGAGGCCCATCCATGTTTTGGAACTAAAAACAAAATTCCGAGTTATTTGAAGACCAAAAAAAGCAATACCATCCTTAATCAGGGTATATTCGTTGGCATAATTAATAATACAACAGTCCAGCTATAGAAAACATCATGATTTACTGAACTTTGAAAAAATTCAATGGATATATGCGGGAAGTCGCTTTATTCCCGGAAATTAGCGGCTGTCCTCGTATGATTTGCAACGGAGTATATTCTGGTAAACGTAAAGAATAAGTGTAGCAAACGTGTCAAACGAATAGATCACAGTCTTAGCCATGGCTATTAGTTACCTGGTGTTTTAACTGCACTGCACCGCTCAGGTTGTTTCACAATTGCAGTAGTCTCAGGTTTGGCTGCAACCTTCTTTTCTTCAAGCACTTGTTCAATTTCATTTTGAATGGATGACAGTGTTACACGGTTGGTGTCAAGTTTGGTTTGACCGCTGATTGACATTGCCTTAAGATGACAAAATATACACCAAAACATGAAATGATTTATACCGGGCTTTTATTTTAAAAAATGTTTGTGAGATTATGTTACAGCCGCACTGCATCATGTATACTTGTTCTCGGGGAGTACTCCCTTATATGGGCTATATAGGTATGTGCGGCCCTAAAGGATATGGTTTTTCAGCCGTTTTTGTCACACTGATAGGGTATGTTTTTGCACTCTAGTCTTGATATAGGTATATTTTTTAAGAAGAAGCCACATTTTCATCATTAACAAAAAATCAACAAAAGCCCTTCACAAATTATGTTTACGGCAATTTAACATTGGTCTGAACTAGGGAATTACTAATTATAAAGCAGGTCCGAAACAGGGTTTTGATTTAAGGGTTAGGTCATAAATAGGGTTTCGAATGTTTGGTCAGGTCATAAATAAGGTAAGGAAAATCGCAGATTTTGGTCATAAATAGGGTAAGGGTTTGGAAAGCGGGCCACACACCCCCACACAATTATTTTGGGAGTAACTCCTCGGACTTGTTCAAACGGGAAATTCGCCCAGTTTCTCGCCACACTGGTTCTCAGAGCCTCCGTTTCTTTCGGTGATATTTTATAACGAGTAGCCGTGAGGAAGGAATTGCTTTCGCGTTAAAAGAGATCGCTGTTCCTTGCTTAAACTGGCTTAGATTTAGGTATTGTAGCTCGGCATTACAAAGCATAGGTCGATCGATGTGAGTCAACACGCTCAAAGAATCTGAATGTCGAATAAGTAGTTTTAAATAATATGCCATTGAAAAAATAGTATCGCAGTTTTAAATAGCGGAAGTTAACAAATTAAGAGCAGGTATTTTTTCTTTTAGAAATTATTTATTCATACCTTGCTTGTTTCACCAGATAACCAAACGTGATTCAAAATCTGAGGTATGGTTATTCTCTTCCTAGGGTCCCATGCAAGAATGCTACGAATAATTTGCTGACACTCTGACAAAGAGAGCAAAATTGTAACAGTCAATGAGAAAGTGAAGTGGAAAGTAATGTTTTTAACATCGTGATACGAAACGCGCGAGATGAACGCGCGAAAAGAACGCGGGTGTCCGATAACGTGGATGCAAGTGCGTGGGAACACTCTCGCGTTGTTGCTTTAGCCGACGAAACAAGGCTTACTTTATCAACAGTTATCACAGTTTTTTTTATCTATGTTCTCTCTTTACCTGGTGAACACATACTTCTAGGTGGAAATGCTAGCTTCCCTTTCGTCTGTACAATTAGCGAGTGCAAACTGTTGTCATTGAAAGGCAATCTACCACACACCATGGCAAACAGAATAACACCCCTGTAAAATAAAGGAAACAGTTGATACAAAATAAATTGAAAAATTTTGAATATACGCACTGAACCTGACTACCTACCTTATTTCCGGGATCGCCACCGGAAGTAAGCGATATGGAGAACCCACATTAAGCTATGTAGTACTTACATGCTCCACACGTCTGCACATTTTCCGTCGTATTTCTGCGCCTGCAGTATTTCAGGGGCAGCGTATGCGTACGATCCACAAAAAGTCGAGAGTAGTTTACACTTGTTAGTGGGATAACGAGTGGCAAATCCAAAATCTGATGGACAATAAAACAGATGAGGTCTGAAATAAAGACTGCAATGAACTGACTAATACTGCAATTCACCATGCTAGCAGCACTTGACTAGAAGTGTGCAGTGTTATTGATACTCAAGAGTATTCCCAATCTAAGCTATTTTTAACTCCGTTAATCCGGTCATCAACGGGCCTCAAAAATCCGACCGTACTAAAGTGGTGGCCGTACGTATTAAAGGGTTCTTTAAATAAGAAAATTGCTGACTGAGCTTTTGTTTGAGCCAGAATAAACAGGCCGTAATAACGATGTGGTCGTATTAACGAGGTGGTTGAAAGGCGGGGTTCCACTGTACTTCACTGGCTTTGGATGCTTCGCCGACTGCCAGGGTTTTGGACGTGTAAATTGTTTTTACAGCTCTAAATTAAACTTATAAATGCAAGATCGTCGCTGTGTAGATGATATTTCTATGATAACTGTATTAACACCGAACATACCTGATACTTTTACGATTTTGTGTTGATCAAGCAAGATGTTCTCGCATTTAAGATCCCTGCAAGAGAGATTTTAAAACATCGATACACGTTAATTCTCTTTATATTTTATGAATAAGGGATTGAGTTCGTTGTCCCTGTCACGTCATTTTGTAGCTCTAATTATGAAGAATTACACAAAGCTTCAATTTACAAGTTGGCATTTATCGTTTTCCGATGCAATAGGCCCTTTGCAGCTGGGGTCACGTGACCAAATTTTTTCGAGAAAATTTTCACATTATGGGCTATGACTTGAAGAATGCCAGAAATGGAAAGAGCGCATCGAAAATACCAAAATGGCCAAGTTTGACGCCCCTGGCATTAAAGAGTAAGTTTATATGACAGCTTGAATTTTCGGAAAATTTAAAGGATTTGTAAGGAAAATGTTGCTGGAGAGCAAGACCTTGCTCTCCAACAACTTTTTCCATACAAATCTTCTTATTCTTATAAATATTCAGACCGTCATAAAATCTCATTCCTTAATGATGGGGGCCTCAAACTTGACCATTTTGATATTTTCCGCATGCTTTTTCCATTTCTGGCATTTTTTAAGTTATAACCCATAATTTTATGAAAAGTAGGTCACGTGATGGCTTAGCTGCAAAGGGCCTATTACCTCTCTACTGAGCTCTTGAAAAAAGTTGAAGGGTAAGAAGTCTTAATATAATTTCGATTCTTTAATTTTACTAGGGTAAGTCATTCACTGTTTCTTGTGTACCTTCTAAGGTATTTTTACACACGATATAATGTCTTCGTATTTTCTGCTTGTATTACGAGTTCTTTACGTATTTACTCACATGTTCTCTACATATCAAAGTGTTACTATGGTTTATCTGACCTGTGCACAACATTTCTCCGATGACAGTGTGCCACACCCTCGGCCAGCTGTCTAAACAGGCTTTTAGCCAACTCTTCACCAACCCCTATTCCTCTCCTTGATCGCGCGTTAATATAATCCAGCAAGTCGCCTCCAGAAGCGTACTCCATTACAAGATAAATCTTTGTATCTGTGTGAAATGTTTCGTAAAGTTGAATCTGGGAAAGGAATTGGGAGATTATCAAAACGAGTGAAGTACAACTGACAAAAACGCTGCAACTCCTCCCTTCCCCCCCCCACCCCCCCCCCCTTCTTGATAGAATCCTGCCACATCGGTCTCCGAAGAGACACACTCGGCTATCTTCGGTCCATCTTCGGAGGAGCCGAGATGGCTCATGATCGATGTAAAGAAATCCGGAACGTTCATTTAACTTCTGATTGGAAAATAAGAATTGTAAACTCTTCCGTTATTTTTACGAACATATGTTCATTTCGAGCGTATGCCACTGGAGAAAGCTCCAAAAAAAATGGTAGACAGAGGAAAGAGAGATATATCATTTTTTTGAGTGAACAGTTCGTACCACATTACGATGTCTGCAAGTTGCGTTGAGGGAGTCGATCTCTCGGGGCATGAACTTTGACAGGTACTCCGGTGGGGCCTTTTTCTTGCAAACAAGTTTAATAGCCACCTACGAAAAAAGTATACGTATTCTTTGTAAACTTCTCACTCCACAGTATGTGCTACCATGTTTCTTTTAAAAAATGACATGGGGAGAAAGATAGGGTTTTTTTTTCAAGTGTAAGCATTTTACAGAACAACAGTTTAAAGGGAGAAGTCAAAATTGGAGGCAAAATTATTATCCTCCCGGCCATTTACAGTGCAACTTTCTTTTTATAATATGAACGACTGAACGGTCGCGCAAAGTTGGTTCGCTGGGAACTGAGCTTGCAGATATAATAAAACTGAGACTATCGTGGCAACATCTCATGTTTGTACAAACAGCAGTTGGAAGTAAATGTGAACTACTACAACAGTTCCCCTACCATGTTGTGTCCTTTCTCGAGCAGATCGTCAGCGAGTCTTCTATCCTTTTCGATCTTATTTTCCATCACATAGGCCAGCTTGACTTTGGCATAGGCCCCTGCTCCTAAAACTGTTTTTGTCAGTTTGTATCCTCTTCTCTCGCAATCAACTTCTTCTACAGTCGTTGATGTACGAAGACCTACAAAGGCTGACCCCAGTGGTCGTCTAGAACTCATAATTTAAAATACTTTGCTGTTTTGAAACTTTGTCCCGTTGACGATACACAGGAGTGGAATTTTCCAAACTAGTTTCAGCTTTTATGTTGAACAGATCCAAGTGATTTTTTTCATTGTTTTTTCGGTAATCATTGGAAAACAAAATCCACAATTACTGCAAGGAGAAAATATCATTTCTCGTCCTCGCGCGACCTTTATGACGTGCCGCTGGTTTACAAAGCTTGCGCGCTCTGTTTGTTCTTTGATGTTTGGAAAGCCTTTGAAGTGTTCTCTTCGCGTTCAGAGATAATTATCATGCCCCTGGAATCGTCACATAAAGTGCAAAGGAAGAAAAATAACTGCAAATTTTTGAAAACAGAATACGAACACAGCGAAAACATAATTTCGGCTCTTGAAAGCATTGAGAGAATCAGTTACAGGTTCACTCTTCGGAATAGGTCTTTGCCGCGCTGCAGCCCTGAAAAAGAGGATCGTACAGAGGGTGGGGTGGGGTGGGGTTTTGGGGGGGGGGGGGGTTTCAAAGGCAAGGTTCACGAACGAAACAAATAGAGGATCACGGATATAAAAATTTCGTTTTCCTGAATCACGAAAATATGCAAGTAAGATTCTCTTTTTAATAATCCGTTCTTACACTACTGAAAGAGTGTTTTAAGAAAGAAAAATCGTGAAAGGCTAATAAGTCAAGGCTCCATATTGCATGTCGCATGTTGCATATTGCATATGCATATTGCATATTGCATATCGCATGTCTTAAGTCACTCCCGACAGACGACTCTAACCTTTCGGAGGATCCGCGTCTCAAAATCACGTAGAATTCAGTAGTGAAATCACGAATATCGGTGAATAATTCAAGTTCTTTACGGGTCACGCAAAACCTTCAAGTCACGGATCACGAACAATAATTTCCTAAATTCACGTTTCACGGAAAATAAAATCAGCTCATGATCACGCATCACGCGAATAACCCTGTACGACCCTCCAAAAAGACTGAAACGTGCGGACTCCGTTAGGGTTCTTTTCATTTTCGCTTGAGTTCGACCGGAAATGGCTTTCTTTTGTTTTTTCCCACGGTGAAATAGAACCCATCAATCATTCGGTGTTGTTAACACTTAATTGGCTTTCTTGTTAGACAGTGCTAGCCCAGATAACTTCGCACAGCAGAAAAATAACACTTTTCGACGTCAGAATGGCAGAGGAAACTCTCCAAGTAAAAAGTAGAAAACCGGCAATTTTTCAGCTAAAAGAAGGCGGCGAGTTTTACATGATAGGAAGCGAAGTTGGCCACCAAATGGGTTTGATGAAAGGAGCTTTGTACAAGAAATTTCCTTCGCTCTGGCGCCGCCCTCCGACGATCGAGGAACGAAAAATTTTGCTGTCTTTGAACGTTGGCTACAACAGTATGTCGAACTCAAACATCATGCTTGTAAAGGCAGCTGAGGTTGAAAAGGTCACCTTGGGTGTTGGAGAGAAATACATGGAAAAACAACCAACCTCACCAACTGAGCGAGGGCTGAAGGAGTTTGCTCAGCGCATTAGGCGACCAAATTTTGCTGGGCCATTACATTTTCCAGCGAATTGTTCGCGGGAAGTGCTCAATTCTTCCGTTCAACATTTGAACGCGGTTTCATATCAAACAAAGACCAGCACCAAGTTTTGCAGCAGGTTTAGTTGGAAAGCTCGTGAGGAACTAAGGAAAAAGATCTTACCAAGTCCGAGGTAAGCTAACCGTTGAAGTTATCTTAACTTTCGAGAAAACTTACTTGGTGAAGAGACGATTGCATATGAAATTACAGCTTATCTCTTCGTCATTTACTAACTTTTGCTGCATTTTCTCATTACAACAAAGGGATATAAAAGTATTCATTTAGAAGAATGTTTTTTCCCCCTTTCGAAATTATTTAAGCTTATAAGCTTAAGCTTGAGCTGTAGCGCTATAGCTAATGTCAAATTGATTCGAGTTTGCCCGACAAATTTTACCCTGCCAGAAAATTGTTGTCAACTTTGAATTGGACATTTATTTTATCTATGCAGTCAAAAACAGTGAAATTCGAACCTAGCAAAGACATGAGTTGAAAGCCGAGCCCTTTGAAGGTGTTCAGAATAAAAACCTACGTTAGTTGTCTTGTAATCGAGATAAAACGTTTTGCCACTCAGTACAACATCAACATGTTTGGTCATCAAACTGTGCTTGACCTTGTTTTGGTCGCCAATGGACAGGGCTTAAGAATCATTTTCTCAAAAGAAACAAAAATTCTCAGAAGTTTTCTTATGTTAAGCTTAAATAGTAAGAATGTAAGTATATATCTCCCATCTCTATTTGTATGACCGATCTTCTTTTGGCAAGGAATAAAATGATTTGTACCATTGATTTCCTAATCCGACTTCAGAAAAATTACCGAAGATGGTGCAATAGTTTTGTCTGTTTGTAAAATCACTAACAATCACTGATTTATATATGTTAGTTTTTGTCGACGTGGTATTTACATCTTTCTTTTAGAACACGTGTGGTTCTTGTGTCGTAGCTAGTTTTCTTAATTCAGTTGTACTGACTTTCAGTGCCTGTAATGTGTGATGTAACGACCGTGCAATCAATTGTACGATACAGTTAAGTATGTTTGAAATTTCCCCAAGTTGTTTTCATTTATCGTCGTCCGACTTCAGTTGCCATTTCCCATTCCAAGAAAGAAAAGTTGAACGTCACACTATTAGAAAAAATAATCACTGCCTCAGTTTGCCATCGTCTTTTTGCAAATGAAGCAAAAAAATCATGTACGTTTTGCATAACCTCAACAACTAGTATCAATTGAATTCCCGAGCGTGTTTGTAAACAAGACTTGTGGCTTTAAATACCGCTTTTCTCCTCCTGCTTATACTCAGCATGAATCTAGCATGATGTAATAAATTAAGACTTACTTCGAACGATCATGACAAGCCAACAAGATCAATTGGAAACAAATTGGATACCCCAAGAAGCTTCATAAACCTAGCGTCTATCTATTAACCTTGTATTAAAGTTCATTCCTTGCCTTTTCCTAAGTAAACCTGAACACTAGTTGAACCTGAAGTTGTAAAATATCACTCAGTAAAATATTTTTAGCGTTTCACCGTGAGAGACTAGGCACGATGTTGGATCTCGCCAAGCACTGTGGGTAAACATGACAGAAAGGGTTAACAGCAAGATGGCGGTGAGAACATACGGTCAAAAACCGAGTTCTTTTCAGTTAGGAGATGGAGAACACTACATGATCGGATCCGAAGTTGGAAACTTCCTTCGAATGTTCAGGGGTTCTTTATACAAAAAGTACCCTTCGTTGTGGCGAAGACTTGCGACACTCGATGAACGAAAGCAAATTGTACAGCTGGGTCTAGGACACAACAGCATCGCTACAAATGTCACGTTACTGAAATCTCATGAAGTGGACGAAATCCTTGAAGGGAAAGATGAAAAGTATAAAGTTTCTACGGAGACAGCCGAGGCAACGGCGCGGAACCCGAGTTCTAAGTCAAAACGAGGAAGCCAACCGACATGGGCACCACAAACGTTGTTTTCTAGTAACTCTTTTCATCTCGATGCTGTGCCCTGCTCCTCAACAGTGAACAGGAATCGGATAGGACCGAAAAGGATCAAAACCTTTCCTACGTGGTAAATTATTGTTCTTGTTTATAGAGTACTGACGAAGACAGGTACCAAATCTCTTTGTGGATGTATCTCCAAAGAGTGGAACTTTTGGGGATGACATTTTAAAAGCTTGCATGCAAAGGGAAAAATGTTTATAAAAGGTTTATAGATTTTTGTGTTATAAGGCCAACTGGAAGCTTGGAAAGCTGCTGCTTGTTGAACAAGGCTATATTGCAGTGGGTTGTGTCACCATGACTCATTGATTGATTGTAATTACCAGCCCCTTGGATAATAGTGCTATCCACAGGATAAATCACCATCCAGTGGATAGCGTGGTTTGTTTTGCCAACACTTATCCACTGGATAGCAATTTATCTGGGGGATAGCATTATCCACCCTTTAAACAACCTGGCTCAGTAGGACAAATACAATCAGTCCAGGAGGATTATGTATTTTGGGTTCTGGGGAAGTAATCATGGTTTTCATATGTCAAGGAAATACTACAGTAGATGGTCTGGGGTTTCATTGTTTCCTGACTGACCCAGACATTTTCAACTTACCTGTACATGTTTGAAAACATTGCAATGTCGTTGTCCTTATCAGTCTGGGATGGTCAGTGTCAGATTTCTATTTTGCCAGTTTGGCCTAGATTTCTGTATTGGTTAGCAATATTCTGACTTTAGAAAACATTAATCAAGATGATCTGGCATATGTGCTTTATGTGTTCAAATCTTTCAGACTTTTTCCTGTGTCTTTTCTTTATCGTCACTGATATTTAAAGGCGTGCGTGAAATAAAGCCCTAAGTGACTTTTGGAACATTTTGAGGTAGCCAGGATTGAAACACCTACCAGCAATTTTCATAGTTTACTCTGGTTTTAGTTATTGTCTCAAAAGAACTAGTTATTACTACAGTACTAGTTCTTTGTAGACAATAATGAAGACCACAGTAAGCTGTATAAATTGCTGGGAGGTATTTCAACACAACATTTTCAAAAGTCACGTAGGGCTTTGTTCCACACACCCCTTCATTTACTATGCAACTTATGACTATTCAGGGCCACCTACTATTTACGAAGTAACATGTGTGCAAGATGTAACTGTAATTTAGGGAAACCCAGGTCTTTTGGAATGTGACTGAACCTTGACTGTCTCTGTTTCAGGACAGTAAAGGCTGTAGCTAGAGAGAGTGTATGGGGTCAGGGTGTGGTGTATGTTTTCAATTACGCTAGCACTGTAGGATAAAAATTGAAAAAAGTCTTTGTTAACCCATTAATATTCTTGGGGTTTTGACCTTTTCTGAAACTGATTTTTTAGGAGATAATTATCTCTGGAAGAGAATGCATAAAATAGCATTTCAGAGCCTCTCAATTTCAAAATTTTCTGGGGGAGCACACCCCCAGACTGTTGTAGAGGCTTGTCCCTTCAGTACTTGAATCGGTGTCAGCTGTCTACTTCATGAAACAAGCCCTCTACTCCCTAAACGAATGAGAACCCTGCTTGTAATTAGCATAATGGCTCCTACGACATGAACATAACTACAGTGTCCACAGTATGAACCGTCTCAGTGTATTTGCCTCCCACTTTGTATGGGATGGTAGTTTGCCACAGGTTACCTCTCAGCTTTCTGTCAGGTTGCTGCAACACTTTACTGGTGTTGTTTTATGCTTCTGGATAGACACACTGTGAAAGTAAAAGTGTCTTGCTTAAGAACAAACACAATGAGCCAAGATATCTTGTTTCTTGTTAATTTTAAGCTGGAAGTCTTGAGTTAAGCATTGAGAAAGGCCAAACAACTTTAGCACTGTCTTAATGATTTTTAGCTACGAAGAAAAATACTTAGTCATGTTGTTTCAGCAGGACAATATGGTTTTGACTTCTGTTCTTACTGCGGGCACAAAGGTAGATCTAGGGGGAGGGTTTAGGGGTGCACCACCCCTCCTAAGAAAAATTCTGGATCTGCCCTTGGGGCACAGCCACCATATACAATCATTACATCAGTGTACCTACCAAACATTTTCCACATTTATATTGATGAATTACTATAATTTTTCAGCTATGATGACCATGATATGGCGGCCATCCATGAAGCAGCAAGTCAACCTGAAGTCTTGGTACCTATCAGACTTGATATAGACATTGATGGGCAGAAACTCAGAGATACATTCACATGGAACAAGAATGGTTGGTGTTTTCACCGCTGTTTTAAACAATATTTTTTCCGAGCATTTTGATGCTTGTTAAGTCTGTGTTGGGGCATGTGTCCCATCTTGCTGGAGTTTATCCTGAATTCTGTAGCATTAATAAGCAACTAGAGTCGAATCTCTCCACAATGGCCACCTTGGGGACAGAGGAAGGTGGCTATTGTAGAGAGCTGGCCATTATGGGGAGGTAGGGGTGTAATATGACACCTGTTTTTTTTTGGGGGGGGGGTGGGGGGTGGTTGCAGCATATTTTTTTTCAAAGAGTGCTTATGTTAGCATATATAAATTAAAATTTGCCAATAAACCAGAAACTTAACCGAGACCAACAACATGCAATACAGATCAAGTTCGCTAACTTTTTACAATAAAAAGTGGGGTTTTGTTTACATGGTTTTTCAGTCGTTAATTAACTGACCATTGGCAAGAGGTTATTTTGGCAATCGTGACGAGTTTTAGTAGCCATTGCCATTGTGAAGAGGTGGCCATTGCAGAGAGATTAAAATAAGAGTGAATGTTTGAACAGTCCATCAGGACCGAAAAGGTGGCTGTTTTAGAGAGGTGGCTGTTAGTGATTGAAGTAGTATTTCTACCTTCTCCCCTTTCCCTCCTGGATGGGATGCTAATCCATCACAGGGTTACCCCCAACACTAAATTTGCTGGTACCCATTTATACAGCTGAGTGGAGAGAGGCACTTTGACTGTCAAGCATCTTGCTAGATAAAACAATACTATGGCCTTTGCCAGGGGTAAGCCCAAACTGTTTGATTTATAGTCCAGCGCACTAACCATTTTGATAGGCCGCTCAGTCTCCCACAACAGGGTGAAAAATGTCATGTACATGGGATGTATCAGTTGTCTGCATGTCTTAATAATGATCTTACTTGTATGGAAAATGTCCAAACTGTTGTGAGCCTAAATCATTTTGTAGACGATTTTGATGTTCCATGGGAAGTTCATCCTGGAATTTTGTGTTTGCCTTTTTGAGAGCTGAAAAGTCCTAAAACACCTGGAAATGAGTGATTTTGCTGCAGGGGTCTGAGAATTTTAATTCACTTGCCAGTTTTTTTGTTTTTGCTTTCTTTGTACTCTTTGGTTCCTGGAAAATCAGACCACATTACTGATTTAAGAACTAAGGGCCTTAAAGAGACATTTTGAAATACTGTAAGTAGTCCGGGGAGGAATAAGTTGGTATCCCTAAATAAACCATTGCTTCTACATAAGATACAGACTCTTGCTTTATCCTATTTCCACTAGAGACGCTGATCTCGCCAGAAGTGTTTGCTGAAGTGCTGTGTGATGATCTTGATTTACCACCAGCGTCTTTTGTGCCTGCTGTAGTCCAGGCTATAAGACAGCAGATTAAACAGTTTGACACAGATTCTGAGATAACAGTGGATAAACAATCAGATCAGAGGGTTATAATCAAGGTATGGTGCATGAAATGTTACTGTTGAGTGTTCTTATCTCGAGGGAAACTGTGCAAATGCAGCTTCATCTGTTGATACAATCTTTTTCAAAATGAGTTAAAATCAGAGCAGTTATTATTATCATGATTATCGTGTTGTAAATAAGCAAACAACATGCACAGTTTCTTGACTCTGGCAGAACTACCACAGGGATTTCATTAATGGCCAGGCACCAGGCTAGCAACTTTTTCAGCAAGTTCCTGAAAACAGCAGAGCTGCAAAAGTTGAACAGTAGGTCTCAACCTTTCAGCTGAAAACCAACTCAGTCAAAACTGGTTTTAGCTGAAACTGCGAGTCTAGTAAGAAAATACCTTGTTCAAAATAGACTTGACTCCAAAAAGAAGGGGTTTGAAATATTAGAAAACATGTTGTTCTCAAGGGTAAATTTTTGAGTTTCACACTAGTAAGATGGAGAAATTGTGGCTATCCCCAGACTTACATTGTACTACACCCTGCTGTACTGTGATAAAAAGCTATAAAAGAAACAGCTGTTGTGAAAGTTGCCAATCTTGTTGAAAAACTATTTTGGTGTTGTTTGGTACCAAATAAAGAGTGGCTATCCATCTTATTTATTATTTAGAGAGTTGTAATTTTCATCCACACAGCTTAATATCCATGTGGGTAACATTTCGTTAATGGATCAGTTTGAGTGGGATTTGTCTGAACCGCTAAACACTCCTGAAGAATTCGCTCTCAGCCTGTGTTCTGATTTGGGGCTCGGTGGCGAGTTTGCCACAGCCATTGCGTACAGCATTTGTGGTCAACTAAGTTGGCATTCAAAAACATATGCCTTCAGTGAAGCGCCATTACCGACTATAGAGACACCCATTAGATCAGGTACAGATGTCGATAACTGGGGTCCTTACCTCGAGACACTGACCGATGCCGAGATGGAGAAGAAACTGCGTGACCAGGACAGGAATACCAGGTTTGTACTTTTGTCTGCTTTGGGCTTTTCTTGCTGGCCAGTAATTGATTTCCTCATGCTAAATACTCCCTTAATGCATGGAAATATTGAAACACATTGTGTAGTTCCAGAAAATATCCATAGCTCCCCCACAAAAGGGATTTTTCTAAGGACCCCCTCGCCCCTTACCCATCTGGAAGTTCCAATTAAGCTTTAATAGTTTTTTTTTTGTCTTAGAGAACCCCCTACTCCCTGGAAATTCCTATCCCTTCTGTGGGGGGGGAGTATGGATATTTTCTGGAACTGCAAAAGAGGTCTTAGTTTGCTTTACACCCCAACTCCTTTAAAAATATAATAACAGCAACCACAAAAAAAGATGCGAAAAGTTCATCATAAACTTTATTAAGTAGATTAAGTTTTGTTTCTCAGAGAGAAATGCTGTTTTGAGACACTTGAAATGTAGTTTAATATATGCACCGCTAGAAGAACCTTCTCAGTGTAAGTCACACTACACGTTTTTATAGGTTAAGGTATATTTAATAAGAATTTTGTATTTCTTTTACAGACGAATGAGGCGTCTAGCCAACACAGCTCCTGTGTTTTGAAAGACATCATCACAGTCGAGGAAGAAACCTAGTCTTTAAAGTGTATTATACATAAAACTATAGTTGTTCTTGTTCTCTGTAAATAAGTCAGCTAATGTAAGTGTCAAGGAATAAAGTACATTTATTTAGGGAAAAAAAGCTGTCAAACAAATTTTAAAGAAAAGCGTTGGTTTAAAAAGACTTGTTATAATCAACTGTTTGTTTGTCATTAGAACGGATTAACGTTAGCAAGTTTGTGAACGACTGTTGTTAAATATTATAAATAAAGGTGAACCGGTTGACGTTCACACTCTCTAAATTGACAAATATACATCTTAAATGACTATTAGAAAACCGTAAACAGGATTTTAAATCCGGGCCCTCTAACGTTTACTACCATGGTTTGGTAATGACGACATCTTTAAGATTAAAAAAAGCTTAAGCGGGCTACCATTTGGCAGAAGGGGAACAGGGGTCCTGTGATACCTACGAACCCCCGCCCCCCATCTGGTAAGTGAAAAGTATGCATTTTTTTTAACCCCTATCGCGCACCAAATACCGCATCAACACAGTTTGTATGACAAGTGAATCATGTAAAACCTCCATTTTTCTAATAATATTGATTTCGAAATTTTGTCAAAAAATGTACCCTGTCTAAGATTTGTAGGGGAAACGCGAAGTCTACACCTCTCCCTCCCTCAGAGCAACCAGGTAAAAAAAAACCCTACCTACAGCAGTTCATACGGTAAACATTTTCTACGCGAGTAGCTTCACGCTGCTTTCTTGCTAACCAACCTTTTTTTCTAATTTGTAATTGTTAATCATCTTCATTATAATCGTTTGCAATCATCCAAATATAAAAATATCCTCTGCGTAATTCCTTAATTTTGTAATTAATATAATTCTATGATTTCATTATCGCCTTCTCGTCGATGGCTTCGTGGGCTTTCTCGAGTTCGTCAATTACTTCCAGCAGTTTCGTGGCCACCGTTTCTTCAGTTGTTACTGTAGATGTTTGAGCGTTCTTTACAGGCGTCTGTTGGTCCTTTACCGTGTCGCTGGAATCTTGAGAATCTTTTTGAAGTTCTTTCGTTTCCAGGAATTTCTTTCGGAGTTCGTCACGACTCTGAAGAAGCTGCGTGAAAATCATCTGTGCTTCGGAGTCTGGGTCGAGTGGATCTCGCCAATCACTCAAGGTCACGTGTGTGTGGGTTAACTGGCAGCCACCAGCTGAAACAGGAAGGAAGTTACTGAACGGCAGGAAATTATGAGTATGACTTTGGTGAAAGGTTGTTAGGTTATTTCTTGGGTTCGTAAACTAGTTTGGTTAAGTAATAGCAAAGTATGCCCCGAGCAAAGACCCAGAGCTTATCCTTGTTTCTTTAGCATTTCGAGATCAGTGTCTTGAGAAATGACTGATTCTACAATTGAGATCGAGGTTCGTTATAATTTGTCCAGCGGCACCTTTAAAAATGTCCAATTCCACTGATATGGTTTCTTCCTTACATCGTTTTCTTGATACGTGATTTTGTCCAGTCATGGCAAGTTGACTACGTGAACAATTTTAGCAACTCTTCATAAAGAACGTTGCAAGCGCATGATCGGTGTCTGGCCCTCCACCACAGTATCACATGTCAGGTACGTGGCTAGCACGTGGCTTATTACACTTACCTGTTTTGATTACCCGTTTGCAGCATGTCCATTTGTTTTTGTGGAAGACTCCGGGGTGGAAGTAAGATAACATTTTTGGATTGGAAATGGTCGTCTTCCTAATCGCTGATAGCCACTGATTCATCTCATTCACATCCTGAATTAAAAATAACAAAATAGACGCACCTAAATTGCTGTTTAAATTGAATAACACTGAAGCAAGGCTGATTACTACGTAGAAAACTTAATGCGACGACATGATAGAGTCCAAACTGAGAGCCAAGAATTGCAACCTTGGATGGCTGTTTACAGATCCTACGTATACCAGCAGCTTTTTGGTTGCGGTCTCTTACAATATTTCTGTTTTTAAGTTTCTTTTGGGAGTGTAAAGATAGCAGGATTTACCTATATGAGAAACGAATTGTGAAAATAAGTTATTATTACCTGAGCAGCAAGATAAAGGATCTGTAATGCGTCGTCGTAATCTTTGCTCACCACTTGAAACACGTTTGGCTTTTGAAATGCTGACTCATCAACCCGCTCAACTGCTAAGATTTTCCTTGTTGGGAGAAACTGTCTTGTCTGAAATAATACAAAAAGGAAAAAGAAAAGCCGAGCTCGAGTAACGTAACTGACAAGATATGTATCAGGCTTTGGTCACACTTGGTGCCCAAGCATGGTGCCTGAGAAAGATTCTCGCTTCAGAATTCGGGCGCAGTGTTCGTGCTCGGGTACAAGGTCTCGACCATGCAGTTGAGCACTAGATGGTACTTGGGTCTTTGGAGTACCCAGTGTCTGAACGCAACCCTTCTTTGTGCTAGTGCTGGTTTAAACACAGCCTCAGCAGATTCGATTTACTTTATGTAGTCCTAAAAAAATCACTATGTGTGAGACTTCAGCGTTGGGAATATCAGGGAATAAGCCTCCGCATAAGGGAGATTTATTTACTTGTTAGTCTACAAAAGCGCGCCAAAATTACCTGTGAATCATTTGTTTTGGCGTAAAGGAAATTCTCAGTACTCAGCCAACAGTAGCGTTTTTTAAACTTGTATGGTTTTGGTAGCCTGGTGTCCCTGTAGCGGCACTTCTTAACGGAACCTTCCTTGATAATGAGAGAGTTACTGAACACCGTCCTCCTGTGGTCACAACCTGGAACTAACATTGAAAAGGAAGCCAAGTTAGAACTTAATAAACAGACTTTAACAATAGGCATTGGCTAGCTTCGTTACAGTGTTCACAGAACCTCTTCATGACATAAACGCTGCAGCGAAGCAAAACTGTAACTAGGCTAGTCTGGCCATTTAATTTGGAAGTGGCTCTTATTTTGCGTCTGGTGAAGTCTACCAAAGGCTACGAAACTTGTGCTAATCAACGAGGATATGTTCTTTTTACTCAATCAGTAGCCAAGGCTATTTCTTTTCTCGCTTATCTCTTTCTTTTAGTTTCCTCTCTACAACCAGTGCTAGGTTCTCTCCGTTTCCCTCTTCCTTCTCTACATTCTGAGAACCCAGACTCGGCGAGATATTCAGATTCACGCTTAGTTCAAGTCTTCATTTGGTGCTAGCTACTTTTCCAGCAACTTTCTTTTTCAAGTAGTCTGATTCATTTAAACCTCATTGTAATCGCTTTGGTTTTCGTTTTGTATGAGTCTTTGACAGCTCAAAAGTTTTTACTACCATCTTCATCCTCCACGTCAGCAAGCCTGTCCAGAAAGTCCTTGACTTCGTCTGTGTAGAATGCGATCCACTTGTACAGCGGTCCCATCCACTCTTCCTTCCCGTTATGCAGAGGGAGCTCAATGTTGCCAATCTTCTGCACAGTCTGGGAACAACGGACAAACACCACACAATCACTGTTTTTGCGTTTGTACGATTTTAGTCTGTGATAATTCGTAGAAGCAATTGAATGGGTTCATTTCTCGTTATTCAATGAAAATACAACGCAAGGCGCCAATGTGCACCTTGATTGGTGTTATGTTAATAAGGAACTTCTTCAACTTCAGTGAAGTCGGTTGCTAAGACAAGGACTCCTATCGAACGAGTAGTCCTGTACCTCTTCCAGGCCTGTATTTTGATTCGTTCTCTTATCCTGTAGCTCCTATTGTTTCAAGCGCTGGGAGCATTGTTTAATTCATTTATGTATTGTTTACTGAGCTTATCACAAACTCTGTTTGGAAAGCTACAGGCTTTCTCTATAGAACTGACATATTCCCCCAGATAGGAGAATCAAGCCAGTTAAGGGCGAGACACCTTGACAATTTTTTTCTAAGACTGCACCCTTCAAACCGAAACTGGTAGAAGATCTCTCTGATATCGGAAGTTAACTGGCACGCTACCGCTCTCCTCAGATACTGACCTTTGCCAAGATGGTTAGTGTACGGGAGACATTCTTGTCTGCATGGTTTTCCCTCAAACCGAAGAGCTTGGGTCCGAGAATTGCTGGCGCGAAGAACCGGAGAAACAGGAAACCACTCACTGCTGTGTATTTAGAATCCTGAAAAACGAGTAAAGAACTCGTCACGTTTCAGCTTTAAATCATAGCACTATGTCGATGGAGAAAGGGCAGTGCCATAAGGTCGAGGAAGACGGAGGAAGGAAATAACTGTTAAGGCCTTTGAATGCCTACGCAGTTTCTTGGCCATTCCTAACTTTTTCCTCAAGTACAGTACGTTCCAGTTGCTGGACCCTCTCTACACCCCCTGGGTTCAGACCCTGAGTGGGGTAGAGTAAGTAAGTTAATGACTTAGACTTTCACACCTTTAGCATTTCAAGTTAAAAAAGGTTCTTTCCTAATCTGTCGTATATTCTTTAACTCTATTCGACTCCAGGCTTAAAGGAAGACAAGGGATGCGAGAGAGCATAGAATATCGAACCTAAAATGCCATAGCTTGATCTTTTTGTTTTTTCTTCGTCAAATGTCATGGCGAAAATTTTTCTGCCCACCTCGTATTCAGGTTCATCTCCAAAGTGATCGGAGACTCGTCGAGCGAGATTTCTGAAGGCTGCACGCATGTAGCTTGGACACTCCTTGATTGAGCCCAAGATTGACGTCATGACGGTTTCTAAGTAACCAGTCAGAACTGCCAGGCTTCTGTCCTGTTCATCAACTGGCTTTAGACTCAGACGCCTGTAAACAAACAGGAAACCAACTTAAAACTTACTGCTATATTACTGGGGTTTTTCGCCAACAGCACGTGTTTTCGTTGGCTATTTTGAAATCACATGGTATCAGGTAATGAAACTGTTTCCCGCTAAACGTCTGAGCGGGAAACCTCGCAAAATCTGACTTTTAAGGGTGACATTGCATTTATGCTCGTGAATTGTGACTGCACACCGCCTTTGCGCGTAAATCCCGACCAGCCATTAAGTCTTATCTGTCGCTGGATACAGCATTTGCGCTGACTGGTGTGTGGACCGGCGGGTCTAAGGATCTTAAGAGATTACTACGCCTAGATTGTTTCAAACTCGTGGAAAAACAGGCGCCAATTATTTGAAATAGATTTAGACAGCGGGTCACCCGCTTAGTTCTCCCTCGTCTGAACGCGATCTGCTTGAATTGTCGCACATCCACTTGGTACTAATACTATTCGTCCACGCCTAGTGGTGGTTTTAACAACCGGCCCTTTGACACACTTTTGACTATCGTGTGGTTGCTTTCTTGATTTTGGTCACAAAATCGTCTTAGGCCTAGGTCAAGCGTCGAATTTCGCAGGAGACGAATTAAACTGCAGTTGGACTCGATCCAAACGGGTAAAGCTTGACCGTTGGGTCAAGCATCAAACTTAATTCGAATTTAGATTGACCAACACGTTCTGTCCGTCTGCTTCAGACGGACAGAACGTGTTGGTTGATCTTAATTCAGTCGGACGAACTCAGTTGAGTCAAACGTCGAACTTATCATGAACTTAATTCGCCGCACACTTTGGTTCGTCTCATGTGAAGTTCGACGTTAGATCTGGGCCTTATGTAGCTCAAATCCTCAGCACTCTCACATGCATTAACTCTAAAACACGAACACAACAGAGTCTGCATCAGATTCAGATACATCAAGATTCCGTCCCGTTAGAATCCTTACCTGAGAGCGCTCTGTTTGCGCTCGGCGTTTTTACTTGGGTCCAGCTCGCAGTATTTACGTTCTTCAAAAATTTTGTCAATGACCGGCTTTAATGTGTCTGAAAGGTATGGCATGCCTACAATCTGAACAGAAAACGAGAAAATTAGAAGCTTTTAACTTCGGTTCAAATATCTCATTCACTTCGAAGATTAAAATAGCAATTTTCTGTACTAATTTGCTTAATTTTCGTTTAATGTTAGTTCAGAAAACATGATGGCACATAAGACAATGTTCTGTCCTTGTGTTCCAAGAGTTCAAAGGTTTACGTTGATGGTGATACGGCACTCTCTACCTGGCTACCTGATGATTTTCATCGCGCTTGTAAGAAGAAAACAGATTTTTAATTCTCTAGGAACAGTCACAAAGGTACAGAATTATTCCGGTTGTATTTTTGTTTGTATACCTTCATAAATTGTTCCATGCATTTCGCTGCCAGGCTGTTGCCTCTAAACAGAGTTCTTGGATTACCTAAGGAAAAAAGAACGGAGACATTCAAATCGTTCGTGGTCCTTGAACGAGGTAAAAACAGATTTCGGTGACATTCAAGTTCAGCTTAATTTCCTTGAAGAACTTTCTCACCATTCGTTTGCGCATGGTGAGGACGATTTCGTTCCTTTGTTCTGCTCCTTTTTCTATTCCAAATTTTTATTCAACAATTATTATGTGGAATTTCGGGAGATAGTTGGCCGACGAGGGCCGTGTCGGTTAAAATCATGCATTATGCTGCAAGAATGAGTACGATACTAACTCACTTTTTGCCGTAGCTCCCAGGGGATAATGGGTCGTGCATCGAAATAAACTTGAATGCGCAGCGCTTTGCAAGATGTGGAACGAAGTTCCGAATATAGTAATCCACATTTATCGCAAGATGTCTGTTATGTGCGGATACCAGATACATAACGTGAAAATTTGTTCTATGTAAGGTTAACATAGGTCGTTACTTGTGTCCTTTATCTCCCGAAGTGTCAGATAATCCAGAAATGGTATGACCACGTCCTGGCCAATAAACAGCCGAACCAGCTGGTGAGCCAGTATTGCTTGGTCAGCAGTGGTCAGCTGTTCAATTAAGCTCAGCACAGTGGGATCCAGGCTCTGCGGGTCCTTTGTGGAGTTGACAAGAATCTCTACCAGAGACTGATAACATTTCTGGGGAAGGATGCGTTCTTGTGTCAAACGCAGTTTCATTCGGATGCTGCCCAGATTTTCCCTGTTGAGAGACGCATTCTACCATTGACTTGAGAAATTTATGTGCTTATTTGGTGTTTTTATAGACTTCAGACAGCGGTTTTCAACTGAATGTTGAAAACAATTGCTTTGGTTCCGTTTTACTACAATCTCTGAATGCTTCACAAGGAATTAAAGAAGTGCAACATGCTTTATGCATTTAAAGCGCAGCTGTTAAGATTTAAGCTCAGGAAATCGAATGCAAAACGTCAAGCAATCGATCTTTTCCACGCTTTCCAAAGATTATATTCGTTTGCGTTGAGGTTTTATGAGATTGAAACGTTATTGCCTCAGTATGATGTTAGTAGGTTAAGGATAATCTTAAGAAAACTGCTTTATTTTACTTTCCAAATTACAACTGAACTAACAAAAAAACGAAACAACCAAACAAGAAACAGCAAACGATAGGAAAAGTTGGGGACAACATGGCGACTGTTAGCGGCGCTTTTGGCGATAAGTACTTGTGCCTAACTTACGTCTTATGTTCTTTTATGTGTGGCATCGGGACCAGTTTGTACCAGGCGTCCCTGCTTTGGCCGGGTTTGAGCTTCGTCAAGAAGACTGTGACCTAGAAAATAATAGATTTTAAAGCAAATCACAACATGCGCCAGATTGTGCTGGGTTGAGATGCGCGGGATTAAGACGCGCGGGATTGAGATGCGCTGGTCTAAAATTTGCGGGATTAAGATGCGCGGGATTGAAACGTGCGAAATTGAGATGTGCGGGATTGAAACGCGCGGGATCGAGATGCAGTGGACTAAAATGCGCGGGATTGAGATGCGCGGGTTTCAGCCCTCGCCGGAGTTGTTTTGTTTTGTTCTGATCCTAATAACCTAAATCAAATTCCGGGAGTAGGTTTTGATGGAACAGCATCCCAAATAGGGAAAATAGCAAAATTTCTGGGCGCTTCACAACACAGGAAGTTAAGCTTAACGGATCGCTTACTAGCCGATAGATCGGATTATGCCGTTGGTATTTTTAAAGATGATTTTTCATTCTTATTCGCCAAAATTCTTTACTACCTGTCCGGAACAGCAAAGTAACTCTGATTCGATTTTGACCTCCGCTGTCATCTTGAGATTCTGAAGCGGATCTTTAACTTCAAACTCCAGCCATTTCTGTTTGGTAGGAATCCACGACTTTTTATATCCCTGATTGAATAAAAAGAAGCATTTTCGTGGTAAGTGAATCGCCAAGACAGTGCGCAAACACCGATGTTTGAGTTTGTAATTGGCGCTGCGACGGTAAGTTTGCAAGAAAAACGTATGGGTGTTCAAAAGCTTAGCCACGTCTTGTCCACTTATGAAAATTTTAGTCGCGAAACCATTTCAACAAGATGTACGATAATCTACACATACAGCAACGTTTAATAGACCTTCTAAATCGTTGCGTCAATAATCGTTACGTTTGGTGAAGTTGGCTTTACACTCGTTCTACGGATTTGTTGAACCCTTGCTACAGCAAACAGTCACGGGACATTGATTTTTTTTGGTGGGGGGAGGCATGCATCAGTCCCCTCATGTTGTGTTCTTTGGCAAAACAGTCTCACACCACCTCTCTCCACTCAGAAGTATAAACAAGGGTATCAGAAAATTGCTCGGGAAATCTGGAAAAACCCCAGGGGTAACCGACTGAAAATATCCCGCTGGATGGGGTCGGTTTTCGTTCCGTCAGTCGGAGATGGAGTCATCTATACTAGTGAAGCTTAGTGACTTAAAGCGTCCTTTTCGAAGTAAAGGAGCTACGTCGCGGTTTGCGCGTCTTGAAAAGTTTAGCCTAAATTCTTCAATTTCGTCGTTTGTAATCTGTGCTAATCTTCTCCATCCTTCTCCATCCTTCTCCATCCTTCTCCATCCTTCTCCATGCTTGTTTCTTTATGGTTTATTATTGTCTCTTCGGTGTTTTTCTATCTTGGTAAACTACTATTTTCATGTTTTCTTCAATTAAACTGCAATTTTGCACGCGGCCAAAATCACCGGAAAAATACCGTGACTGAGCTCCTTGAAAGAACAATCAACATGTCCACACGGCGAGGCAATGTTGCACGAGTAGAACTGACTCTTACCTCAGTGAGTTTGTCGACTGTTTCCCTCAGGGATAGTCTCATTTGAGAAGTCCCTGTACTGGGCTCTCCGAGGGAAAGCTTCACAGAGGGTTCTAAAATAGTTCTGCCTGTCTCAGGAAGGTCTCTTGGAGTGAAGGAACAAAGATTAGAGTTAGTGACACTCCAGAACGTAGGTCTGCAGCACGTGCACAGTGGAGTCGAGGCTAATGGACACTAGATTATCGGGAGATATTCTGCTCAGTAATATATCTACCGAAAGCTGAAGCTCTGTACAATTCTGGCCCCAAAATGCTCACTTTCCCGTAGAGAGGTCTTATTTAACGTTAAAAGGGTTTTGGTTTTGGAACTTTCTGATGGCCTACACCAGTAAAGTATAAAGTAGTAACTCAGTATCATTGCAAAAACAAATTGTGATCAGAACTCGTGTTACCTTACTTCCAGAACTTTTGCCCTAACTTTTTTCACATCTCCCTAGTAGTAAAAATATATAGCATAAATATCATACTAAATAGATAGCAATTCGTATGTTTTCGTGACCCTATCGTAACTGTGCTTCTTTCATCATGAACCTAATCCGATAGAATTTTCAAACGTCAAAGTACTGGAACATCTTCGGTAAGTTTTTGGTTGTCTCTCGTACATCTTCGGAATTAGTAGCAGGACTTCGGAATTTCTTCGGGCCATTTGTTAGACATACCGATATCTGCGGAAGTAATTTAGAGAGTACCCCTTATATGCCTCCATATTCAGCTATCTCTGTTCAAAAGGGACTCAAACTTAATTTTATGAAATATAAGAACGATTTTCTTTGCCTTCTCGTAGAGGGTTGCTTCTATCCTGATCTCTCCTTGAATATCCGTGTAGTTGTACATGTCAACAGCAGACAAAGGGAACCATTTATCCAGCCCTTTAGGACTCTGCGCCAAACTCCCCCGGTCAAATATCACTCGTCCAATGAGATCATCGAGTCTGTGGAAACAAAAGATAACGCGTGAAAATCACTGAATCAGTTGATTTTAAGATGGACATGCGATTCTACTTTGTGAGGCCTGAAGTGGTTAAATGGTAACTGTGATTTGCCCATTCTTTTCACTGGGAAAATTGGGTTTGAGTCACTAGGACTGGGATTCACCCAAAAAAAAAAAAAAAAGGCAATGGTTTTTTTGGCAACATTTGGGCTGGGCAATGGAGCTCAGCCCCCCTCCCCAACCTCTCCGCTTTTTGGGCCCTTTACATTATGAAACCCGGGCTCACGTTATTCCTCACCCGATCGTGTCCTCATCGTAAACATAGACTGATAGGTTAGTAAAACCAACTGGTAGAAACATGGTATATTCCTCGCCCCAAAACGGCTCCAAATCTCTCCATACTGTAGCAGTCCTGAAAGAAAAAAACATTTTCAAGAAAAATTTAGGTGCTTTATATTTGCAGTCGGTGTTACCATTTTTGCCGATTCTAACAGACCAATCAGAAATAGCACAGAAACTTATGATGTCAACTTGTCGTCATCAGTATACGTCATGTTGCTTAGAAACATCGCAGCTGACACTTGCCGACTCAATCAAGTTACGTCGCGGTTTGCGCATCTGAAAAATTTAGCCTAAATTTTACGTTAGCCCAGCCTTTGCAATCCGTGTTAATCTTCTCCATCCTTAACCATCCTTGTTTTTTCATGGTTTATAATTATCTCTTTGGTGTTCTTCTATCTTAGTAAACTACTATTTTAAGGTTTTCTTCAATTCAAAGGTAATTTTGTACGTGGCCAAAATACCGTCATTGAGCTCCTTTAAATGGATGAAATACTCCTAAAATTATGCTTGATCGCGAAAAGAATTTTATTTATTTAATCAGTAACACAAACACTAGTTTGCTACTGAACGAAACTTAGTGTCTTTCTGTTATCTATGTTGAATAACAATGTTGAGGTTATGTTAACACGATCAGCAAGAGAGAAATTTCTTTGCTTAGTGTCGTTTTTGTAATTATGCCTAATTTAGTAATAAGTAAATAAAATTGTAAGTAATAACGTATTAAGGTCGCGACACAGGGAGAGGTTGCCTACTCTCCCGAGCCGGGGACTCATGATAAAATTGCCGGCTCAACACAAAATACTACTTAAGAACAAAAATACATTGTGAATATACATAATGGTGCTAAGGACTACAATTTCTATCGGTATGGAATGGGATATTATGTAAAAACATCCCAAATTTATTTTAATATTTAATGGAAATAATTTTTACTGAATAGTTCAAGCACTTCAGTTAAAATGTACAATGACCTCGTTCGACGTTAGAGACAAAAGACAAAGAAGAAACTGTTGAAATTTGTTGCGCTAATTTGTGTCAGCAATATCAGAACATAATAACATAATATTAACGTGATATGAAAAGACTATGGGATACTTGGAGTGAAAGCAATTTTAAATTGCGATAATTAAATTGAAGTAATTAAACTTTTAGTGAGTCAATACGGGATAATGTTTAACGTAATGGCTATTGTAGCCAAAGGTTAAAGCAGTCTTGAAAGAGAGGATGCAAACTGTTTCTGACGTTCGCCTCTATTTTGTATCTTTTTTTTTTTTTTTTTACCTTGTTATTTACTTTTAGGGGAGGAGATTCTAGGAATTTCTGCTTTTAATAGTCAGTTTACCGCTGCTTACAGATTGCTAACAGAAGTCGCGTTTTCAGTCCTTTTTCAAAACCATCTTTGAACCGACTCCATCGGACAACACTGAAACGACTAAGTTTGCATTTTTCGACGATATTGCGTCAAGTTCATTTGTATCATTCATGTGAACAATACACTTTATAATCACATAAACATTCCGCTTCTGAATGGCGAAAGGACCACTATCGTTTTATAGTTATTTCAAAAATCCCTTACCATTTCCGCCCTCTTTAATAATTGAACTTAAACATTATACCTAATTGACTCACTGAATGTTTAATTACTTAAATTCAATTATCCCAATTAATCGTTTTTTCTCATTTTTAGGCGCATTTGCTAATTTACTGTGTGTACATAAATTTGTTAGAGGTAAACTCGCGACTTTTCATTCCAAATCTTATTTAACCGTTTATTTAAAACAGCGATGAAATTGGTCAATTTATGTCCTCGTTGCATTAAGTTCGAGAACATGTTATGCAGATTTTTAGTGCTCAAGGGTCAGTTTTACCAAGGAATACAAGTTGGGTGTTCTTCCTGCTTGAATAGGCCTTGGCCGTTGTTTTGGTTAAATATCGAGAGCGAAATACCCGCCAATCTAGCAAACTTTCATGTCCAAAATATTCAAAGCATTTATCGCAACTGAATTATCTCAGGTGGAGTTCTTTTAGTTTGACATTTGCACAAGGAAGTACAATTTTATTTACAGATTTTGTTTGAGATTACAACAGCTGTCAAGTCGAAGCTGGTATTTACCGACTGTTCGCTTTATTGAGTTTTGTGGACTGATCAGTCGTTCATGTTTATTCGTGTTCAGCCTTACAGTAAAGTAAACTCCTTTAGCGTTACGATAGCTTCGGTGTAAAAGATTGATGATAAATTTCGAATTGGTATCGACGAATAACATCATTTTCCTTTCATCACGGATTTTCACAGTGTAATAGTGTGATATACGCAGCAAGTCAATAAACAGCAAAACAACCCGGAGATATCCACTTACCGTGCTACAACTTCATTGTCAATCTTGACGATGCAGTAAGGATCACTCTTCCCAGAGCTGATTAAAAAAAGAGAACAAAACAGAATTATTTCCGAATTCACTCATTGACCAATATCCGGTTTTAAATTACTCTTGTTCGTTTTGCGGTTCGCACGACAATCATTTCTCAAGTCGACTACTAAGTTAAACAAGTTATGAAATGTACGAGAAAAACAATTAACTGATCTGTTTCTAAATTAAATTCCCGTTGCGGACTTACATGTCTTTTCTCGGTAGGTTCTTTCCCTCTCCGATGCGAAGATATAAAATGGTACTCTTCGCCATTTCACCTGTGTTGTTTTAAAAACTGAATCGATGCTAAATTTAAACTGTAGCAGAATCAACAAGCGTAACAGAGCAAAACAGTTAAAAGATCAACACTAAATTAACTAAGCGATCTAACTTTTTTTAGATAACGGAAAACCTCCTCTGCCACGCTGATCTTTCTGTGCGCAAAAACTGGCCAACTGTTTGTGTTGCGTAAAAGCGAGCATAAATAATGACTTGACTCCGGGCTGTCAAAGAGAATATTCCTTTCAGGCGTATTACAATTTAGCATATCATTAACACAACGAAGATAAACAGTGGATCTCTATCTGACAATTAGCAGCAACACTTAAGTTTTGTGTTGCACACAATTCTCGCGTTCGCCGCCTGTATTGTAATTGCTTTTAATCCATCATTCATCTAATTCTGTTCTCTAATTTTTTTATGCACTTACATCACCCGAAGAAGTTACGACTTTTGATCATTTTAGCACAGTGATTGACTTATTTCTGGTCTCTAACGTTTTGAAAATGGTATGTCAGAGGTGATGTTTTGTTTTTCTTATACTTTACAAGTCTCAGACCGGAAATGACAACCTAGCTCTGCCATTGGACGCATAATTTGGTGGTAAATGAAATTATGGGTTGATGTAAACGATTAAATACTTAAACTCGTTTTTCGAAGGAAAATTTCAGACTGTAAACAAAGCCTTAACAACAAAAAATACTTAAGGTAAATTGTAAACGAACCTTGATAATGATAACACTACTACCCCCCCCCCCCCCCAAAAAAAGAGGCTAGTCGAAAATCTTGCAGAATATTCCGTCCACACTAGCTAACGGCCATAATTACTTAATCTTGGCTTAACTCGCGTTTTTTTTTTTCATTGTGCTAGTGTGGACGCGAGGCGTGACTAGTATGCATGAAAAAGTTCGCGAGTACGCCTTCAAAACATGAACAGTGTCGTGAACAGTTGGCGAAAATAAAAGAAATCGTAACTGAGCTAAAGATAAAGTGCGAGGTCGAGTCATCAGAGTGCTTAGTGCTCAACGATAGCACTAAGTGACCAGTCTAAATGAGCAGATTATATTGACTTTATTTGTGGAATGGTTCTATATTTTCGGCACATATTGTATACAGTAGCCGTGTGATTGTCTTCCTCAAATATCTATTTCCTGTTTGCTAATTTTAACTGCAGTACTACTTCACTCAAGATATCATATCATATCAAGAGAGAGTCCTCTCTATCTTAGTTTGTGACATCACATGGCAACCTGAATAACCCTAAATTGAGATTGCGCTTGTTTATGGGTAATGCTTGGGTGTTCATATCAGTAATGCTTTTGTTGTGTAATCAAAGGGTAAACTAAATTACTTGAATCAAGAGATTATGATCCTGTCATATTCTCTTGCTTGAATATATATATTTTATGGGATATTATTCAACAATGCTGCTATCAAAAATCCTTTTAGTCTATCTCACGCCATTTTTTCGGGTTTTTTTTAAAGTAAATTACTCCCACTCGTTCCCCGTTTGTTCAGTTCTCCGAGGTTTTCATTTTGTAGGCGCCCTGAAGAAGGTAGAGAAATTTGAAGGTCTAACTCTGAACAGACTAAGATCCCATAGCAGATTAAATTTGACAGGAAGAATGTTTCGACAATCTTCGAGTAACTTTTGTTGTGTTTTTGGTTACGCCTGTGTTGGTAGTGAAAACCAGGCTTTGATTCGCTTTCAGCGCGATTTTTTCAGGTTATTAGTCGCAAGTATTTTTAGCCAGTCATATGAACTCTCTCAAATTAAAGAATTTACATTGTTTTTCTATTTCGATATTCAGCCCAATCTAGCCTGCTTTATTAATAGCTGGGGGAGCTATTTCGATCTTCTAATGTTGATATAGTCTTCTTATTTCTATAAATAATTTGCTAATTAATTGCCCATCTTTGTTAAAAGACTATTCCTGCATAACAACATCATTGTTTCTGGTAACATGTGGGTCTCCTCATGATAGTAGCATATATATATTGGCCAAAGTTTACTGCGCCTTTCAATAACATGCGGACCCTAAAATTAAAAGCTCAACCGACAAATGCGTTTTTCGCTACCGTCAATCAAATGTTCGGCGGCTCCTCGCAGCTTCCGACTATGTTGTCTGAACTGTGCTCAACGATTTGATTTGATTACCGCGCGCTCGGCAGTACTCGGAAGCTGGGAGCATCCGCCGAACATTTGATTGACGGTAGCGAAAAACGCATTTGTCGGTTGAGCTTTGAATTTTAAGTCCGCATGTTCTTGAAAGGCGCAGTAAAAAGTCTTAATGGTAATTACAACAGTTTACAATACCGATTTCACTTTAATCATGTTTAATATCACTGACGACTTTTAGGAAGAAAGGAAGGTTCCCTGAGTTGCACGTACAGTTGCATCCTCGGAGACCCAGGGGCTACTAGTCAGGGGATGCGATATTTTCGGGCGACGCGATAGTTTCGGGCGAAAGTTTACTGAACAACTTTCGCCCGAAAATATCGCATAGCCCGGCAAGCAGCCCCTGGGGAGGAAATTGATGGAACTGGTTCTCTCCCTAGCGAATAGGGGGAAGAGAAATAGGGAAACTTTCGCTCCCCTCTGTTTCCGCGGCCTCCTCCGTTATAGCCTGCGAACAGGCTCCCGTTGAGGACGGAAAACAATTTCGGCGATCAGTTAGTCGATGGGGAAGTCTTTTCTCGGGTAAAGTCACCTGCCTTTGAGACAATTTACGTTGGCATACACCACACACTATTCCACAAACAATATGATGAGGACTGGGAACGAAATCAATATTATTTGCAAAATGGTTCCATGCAGGTGTTGATTTCCGAGTTTTTCCGCGTTTCTTCTTGAATTCAAGCCTCTATAGCTCCAGAAAAAAGGGACAAGGAGCACTGTGATATGTAAACCAATTCATCTGAGACTTTTAGCCATGTCAAGAGCGCAATCTTCCCCGGATATTTACAAAGTGTCAGTAACTCGAGCGAATGCCAAAAGCGTGGACGAGGAACTTCTAGAACTATGCAATTTGAGTGGAGTCACTCTAGATCGCGATGTTTTCAAGATACTGTTGGATTTGATCAAGCTGAACGTCCCACCGACTTCCTTGGTCAGTGTTCTGAAGCAAATAGCTGCTACTAAAGGCTATCGGAGCGAAGGTCACTCTGCTTTGACGGGAAAGTTGAGCGGTGGTTCGATGACTGGAAGTAGTTACGACACATCTTCGTTAATTACAGGAACTGGTAGTAGCTTGACAACTTCTCAAAGCACGCGAAGCGAGAGAAGCGAGAGAATTCCGATTTCCAGCCGTTTAAGAGAAATGAGAGCTCAAGCTTTGCAGCAGTAACATGGGCTTCAACGAAAGACAATATATATTTTTGAACATCAAACGTTGAAGATTTTTGTAGTGCCTTGAAAATTGTGATGACCGTACACGTAAACGCTGTTCCAAAGCTCTCTTTGCTCTTTTGAATTTGCTGAGTTGGGTGAAGCTTAGAGAGATTTGGGCTTTAATGCAAATAACTATAATCAACATCACTTGTAACAAAAAAATTTTCAAATCTTTTACTCTCTAAAATGCATGGTAATGCATCAAGGACTTGAAGTCTAATAGACACGGTTTCTGACGCCATCTTGCTTGGGGGCAAACACAGCAAATATTGCAGTAAATGTTTGAGAAAAGTTACAAGTTTGATGCCCAATAACTTGAGAGTGATTGACGTTCTTAGTATTTGATGAGTTACAAGGAAAAGGTACTCAGCAGAAATTTTTGTTGATAAAATTTGAAAAACATAGATTTGCTGTCAGGCAAGGAATAAATTCCACTTTTAATTTTTAAGACAAATGTCTAAATTTTCGTGGGAATTGCGACTCAGTTTTGCAGAAATACATATGAAAATGAAAACTTAATTGAGGCTTTTCTAGCAAGGCTATTTCCCTCAAATGTGATCTGTAAATTCTTTGACCAAGTAACTTAAGTTTTTAATTCATAAATGCTTCAAAACTCAAATTTTGTGCAAGTTGTTAGACTAAGATTCTCCATTTTCCCCATGCATTTACTAGAATTTTTGCCATGTTTGCCCCCCAATTAAGATGGCATCAGAAACCATAAGAAGGTGTATTTGGTCAGTATTTTCCATACGAGTGATTCATCAAATATAGGGTAACTGTGAAGCCAGAGTACAGTTGTATGTTTACAGACACCTGGACAAAATTACCTAAGACCTATTACCAAGTTGAAGGGGGCTAAGAGAGCTTTTGCAGTAATCACACTTGGCAGAGCTTATTCTCCAAAGACCTAACATATTTATCATAAAAGAAAGTTGTACAGAATAATTTTATGACTGCACCCATTTTCTAAGGTAACTAAATTTTTAAATTAAGTGGATAGTTTTTGATTGATATACTTTTTGTAACAATCTATTTCAACAAAATCACTACAATGTTATGTAGACTGTAGAACATTCTCTATGTTAATGGGTCTGGAGAGATTTTGAGTGCTTGTAATAGAAACTCACCTTTTCATACTACAATTCTGAATTCTTTGTTGCCATGCAGTTTGTTTACACACTTTGTATTGCATTACTAAATAAGCACTAAATATTAACCAACTGTAACCTGTTATAGTTGTTATGCTTGTCACAAAAATAACCCAACTCATTGTGGGCCACATAGCAAACATTCCCACATGACTTTGTACACTTTGGTCACACAAATGTTTGCTGAATGCTTTATCCTTCAACTATGTACCCTGCAAGCAGAGTTGCTCCAATCTTTCCTAGATAAGTCAGTAAAGAGGAAGGCGACTTATCTCGGAAAGATCAAAGCAACTCCAGGGCAGGAAAAAACAATTAAAATCCAGTTGCCAAGGAGGCCAGTACATTTCAGTTTTCACTTGCCCTCACTAAAATCTGCTTGTCCAATTGGCATGCATGAATGCCTCTTGAAACAACTACCGGTACTTTATTTGTCAGGTACTGTCTATAATCAAGTATGCTTTGATTTTAAATTAATCCATGCTTTTAACTCACTGATTTGCTCATCTTGCAGTCTTAAGTTTTGAAATTGTTTTTTATTGGAAATGATCCGTAACAAAACTGCTGAGGTTAATTTCACTTGCCTACCGGACCACCAAACTTCCATTTTCACTTGCTCAAGCGTAAAATTTACTTGCCCCGGGCAGTAGGACCTGGGTTTTTTCCCGCCCTAAACTCTGGTCACAGGGTACGAACTATGAGGGTGTTGTCACCCACTGACAAGAAAAACTTTTTATTGGACTGCAATAAGAACAACCATTTCACAGAGCATATACTAGATAATTTGACTTTTCTCAGTTATTTGAAAATAAGTGCCCAGCCTCTGAATACAGCCTGTCCAGTTGTTGTCACTCACAGGTGCCTGTAACATTTTGTGATGGAAGTTAGGCAAGGAAGGGATATATTTCATTCTTCCAATTTTCCCAAAATAACTATATGTTACAAAGTGAACACCAGAGGACTCAAATATTCGCAGTTTTGCCAGTTTGTAACATTGGATATGGAACAAACACAAACATCATTTCAACAAAGAAAAATTTTACATTTTGTGCACATTTACTTCCCGAATGGAATTCGAAAAAAAGATAAGTTTGACAACAAAGTAACTACAATTTATATGACAGTTCTGGAAATATTTGCTTGAAGAATGACATTATCATCAAATTATAATCAACATCCTTTAGATACAATAATAGTAATTATTAGAAGAATATAAATAACATATTTTTATAGCTCCATGTCATCATCTTCAAAATTAAACGTGTTGCATTCGCCAACAATCTCAACATGATGAACGCTGTGAATGAAAGAATCAGAGATATTTAACTTTTCATTTTGATGAAGTACATGTACATAAAGATCACAGTACTCCAAATATCTACTTAGAACTTATCTGGGAGAACAGGCCATAGTCTTGTTCTCATTGGACTGGAACTAGCTCACAATAGAGGCTCATGCGGGGAATATCATTAAAAAGAGATAAATGTCATTTGCATTTGAAAAGACTCACACGTTAGCCTCAGTTACAAGCTAGTTCCAGTTAAATACCGAGAATACAAAAATGGTCTATTGATTGACTACCAAATTGGAACATGTGGTAGAGGTAAACTACCAACTGCAACTCGCAATTTGCAGCTTGCAACTCCAACTCCACAACTTGCAAAATGTCCAGTCTCATTATTAATATAATCAATTGCTACAATGTTGTTTTAGCCTCAATGTAAACTCACCCTTTGTCCTGAAACTGTTCTGTTTCTTCTGGGATACTTTCCATAACAAGACTGGTACAGGAACTGCTGCTGCTGCTACTTGGTTCACTTTCATTCTTGTCCTAACAAAACCATGCATATCATAAAATTTTTGAACTTTTCAGTATTGCCTTGCAAGGGCTATTGACCTGTAGCCCTTGAGGGCAAAGGGTCTAATTGGTTTAGCATCAGCCAACTAGTCGGACAGAAAGGGTGATAATAAAGTTAGCAAATGCAAGTTGAAGAAATATTTATTTGGGAATAAAACGAAAGAAAGCATCATGCTCAATTGCGCCAATTTCACTACTCAAGGACTACTGTTAATAGTCCTCTAGCAGTACAGCCAATTAAAATGCAGGATTTGCATTAGTCCACTAGTTGGGTGATACTAAAGAGAAGTAGTCTAGCCACTCAGAAGTAAATAGTACTTGCTAATCACTTCAAGTTAGCCAATCAGCCTGCGAAAAGCACTGTTCACTTGTGTGGTATACATGAGTGCCATGATACAATATTGTCAAATGTGTGTTATATAAGTACAAGATAATTGAGTTCCATCATCAAAGTAAATCTAACTCTCTGTGAAAGGTCAGCTTCTTTAGGGTAGAGACCATGGACTTATAATAATATCCAAACATGTGATGAGACTTCAGTGATCTTCTAACTTCACTTCAGATTATTAGTAAGAAATTCTCTTACCTCATCAACTTGTTTTCTTCCTGTTGAAGGGGTAAGTCTATCATTAGGACTTTTCCATGGAACAACAGCTAAACAAGGCTTGCTTCTGTAAAACAACAAGAACAAAAATATCATCAGCAGAATTAGATTGAAAACTACTGATTGTTGCTTTCATATTGTTGCTTGTTGGTTAATGTGTACATGTATATGTGTTCACTGGTAAACAGAAAAAAAAACACTTGAAAGTCTCCTTCAAACACTTTTTAATAATGCACTAGCAGGTTAAAGATAAAACCCCCACCTTCCTTGAAAGGTCTTGAAATTTAATAACAACTCCCCACCCCCCCAATACAAATTAATACAACTTTTTGTGGCACCTTTGAAGTGTGCTGCAACCTAATTACTGTCTTCCAAACAAGCCCAGTAAAGAGAAATATAGTTCAAATAAACTTACAACTGATTGTAAATAGCCTCTGGAATAATCGGCTCAGTTTTGGCCATAGCTTCCTTCACGTGAGATGACAGAACAAACACCGGTACGTTGTCTATCCTGCAGAAAATGACAATGAACCTTCCTATAAAATGATTAATTTTAGACATTTTAACCTTGTGTCTGAAACACAACCCATTTTCCTGACACAGTTAGTATAATTGCAGTTTACCCAACTTGATTTGATCAATTTTGACCATGATTGGTCTCTTTCATGGTATATAAATGTCAAGCATATTTTATAAAGTAATGCAAATGTATCCGTATTATGTATGTACTGCAAAATTATAAAGATATACCCTAGTGTATATAATTATCATAACAACAACAGCATCCTCTTTATTACCCTTGTTACATCATTAATGCACCTTGCTGATAAAACAGATGGGGAACATGTATGTTTAGTCTGATAAAATTTAATATATAAAATACAGTACATAAAATAATAATCTAAATTGGTAAAAGGTTAGGTTTGTTCCAGGTCTTAGAATCGAAAAAGTGTTAGTAATAGCTCATCAGTCCTGCTTCTTAGCTGCAGTTGATATGGTATCAGTGACTACAGAAGGAGTGGTATTGCTCTGCCAAGATGTTCAACCATGGGAGGTCCCCCCAGTTTTTTGTCTGGCTGCTCTGACAAAATGCAAGTAAAGTCAACTCCATCATTGAGATACCACTATTTGGGGGACACATCTCTTAGATAGATAATAGTTGGCTGGCTGGTCCCAGCTGAATTTCACTTGTGCCTCTGTAACTGAACTCTCATTCAGGGACTGAGACACTTTTCTAAAGCGAGCATGTGATTTCATTCCTCTTGCCAGGATATAACATGACCAATAATTATTCTTTCTGCTCACCTTCTTTGCATCTCATCTGCATTTTCAAGTTCATCATCATCACCATCATTAATTTGGCTTTGAGAACTTTTAGATTCCTGATTAAAGCTGTCCATAAAGCGTTGTATAATATTTACTGGGTAATTGTGGTCACTGCTTATTCGCAAATTGTGCATCCTTGCCGCCATTCTTTCCTCTGACAGAAATTGCTTGGTCGAAGGACCATCTTGTCTGAAACAAAACAAAAAATGTAAAATTATGGACTGGACATTATTCACATCTTCATAGCTTTGTTTGCTACTGGCATGAAGACTTGAATAAGAGTTCTCTGAGACCAACGCATTAAGACGTTTGCTGTGAATGTGAAGCTATTTTAGCAGGCCAGTATTCTACATATATTTAAGGCAACTTGCAGTGCTGTTTGACTAAAGGAAGTTTATTGCCAAGCAAATTTTGATTTCAAAAGTTCAGATATTTAGTAAGAACAATGGGCATCGTTTGACTAAAGGAAAAAAAATATGAAATAATAAATCAATTCTTTAATTCCTGCTAGAAGAATCAGGGATTATTGAAATTTATTTAATAAAGTAACAATTTATTTGATTAGCTTACCCTTCATCACTTGATAAACTACTTTTTCTCTTTGCTCTGCTTGCGTGAAACCTTTCATAGCTCCTTTAAAAAAATCATATACAAAAACTGGTATCAAATTACTGTATCTAAATTTTTTGCAGGTAGAGTAAACCTGAAGAGAGAGCCAATCTGATTTTGGCTTGCTAGACGACTATAATTTGGACCCAGAAAATCTGTGATGTTCTTTGCATCCCGTCCTGGGAGGAGGGGGAGGGGAGAAGCCAATCCCCCTCTAGGCTAGTCAATGTAGGCTAGTCAATGCATTGGACACTACTTACATATATGAGAGCTACTTGGCCCACTATCATATAACCTTTGCACATACAAATTTAGCGCTTCTACGAGAATTCCTGCCAGTGACCTACATGTACTGAAGAACCTGCTCCACTAGCAGAATAGGAGACTGACAAGGCTTACTATATGGCCAATTAACAAAAGAAACTGAATGCATGATAAAGAAATGGGATAATGCAGACATTGTAATGATTCTAGTCAACCTGGGATTGGTCTGAGGATTCTGCTACACACAGAGATGGTGACTGGTAAATCTTACACTTTGCTAGGCAGGGAGACCAGACACGAGTGTCTTTCCTGCAAGTCGGGACTTTGGCAGCCTTGCAAAAGAAATCGAGGCTCTGAGAGGGCAATATCTGTGAAATTTGATTAAAATTCTACAAGATGTGGGAACATTGATGCTCTATTATTATTTTTATTATACATCTGAGGCCCAGGTTGTTCAATGGGCAGATAACACTATCCACCAGATAATTCACTGTCCAGTGTATAACGTGGTTTGTTTTGTGCACACTTATAATTGTCCACTTTATAGCGTTATCCACCCTTTCAACAACTGCGCCCAGAGGTTTCCTAAGAAATGATCCAAAACCTCAAAAGTCATAGCATTAGCTGTTCACTCACCCTCCTCTTGAAAGGCCTTGAGACATCTCTATATTATTATTGCAAGCATTTTCATTATAAACACTAGGGGCTGAAAAATTGGGATCTTCTGAGACTGAAGTCAATGCAGGGTTACCAGAACTGGACCCTGGTGCAGGATTCGCGTATAATGTGGCATACGTTTGACCTTCAGTAGTTGAATTCACACAGTTTGAGGATTGTGGTTCCATAGAATGCATTTGCACATGCGAAGTGCTTCGCGAAGGTTGCAATGTAAAGTATCTTTCGTATGGAGCAGAACTTGCACTAGAACTACTGGGCTGTTGAAAGCTGGTCTGTGGCGTGTCTCCCTGTTGGAGACGGTTTGCTAACTCTACATTTCTGGAAATTCCAACACCCTGGATTCTTTGTTGCGGTGGCGGAAAATGTGGACCTCGTAGAGAGTATCTTAGACCATTACTGCTGGGTAAAGTGGAAGGTCTTAGTGGAGGAATTCCACGTGGTTCCCTTGGCTGATTCGTTGGAGGAAACGAATCTTCATTGTCCCAAGATATCGATCCGTAAGGAATGCTGTTGTTGTTGTCCATGCTGGTCCTGTCATGGAGAGAACGAAGCCATCCCTTTTGTACAGCCGATCAAATAAGTACGACAGGAAGGAAACCAATACTTGGACGGAAAGATACCATCCTTAACCTTATTTTCTCATGTTTTACACAGAAAGATCGAATGATAACTGGGATATCAAATCCTTTATAGTACAATCCAAAGGAAAAAATTTCAAATGGTCGCACGCAAACTAGCGGTCAACTTCTAGGGAGGGACGGGTCAGGAAGTTGTGATTGAATTGTATCGGGATCGCTGAATTTAACATTTGGAATCGCCAAGAAGCTAGTAAATGTGACTATTCGGACGTAAAAATTCTATTAACACAGAAAGTGTTCTGTTCTAAAGTCGCTTAATGGAGGAATTTATGCTTTGCAATTATTTCCCCCAACTCGTCCCCCGAAGGAATAAACAAATAATGTTTTCCGGTGATCGCGGGCTCAAAAGGTTCTAAACATTACGAACATGGCGGCCAGCTCTCGTTGTCTTCGCATTTCTTCTCAACTTTGCCGTCCGCTCATTGCTGATGGGATCCGTTGTTTTTTAAGGGAACGATGTGTATTATTCTATCACAGATGCAGCTTGAGTTATTTAGCGCTAGGGAGAAGTGGATCGCCTGCATTTCCGACTACATTTTCAAGGCACAACGTGGGAAATTTTTTGAGATTACGAGAAAACAGACTTTCAACGACTGGACCTGGCCCTGACAATACTCCACAGCTCAGTAAGTGGAAATACAAATTGCTGCTAGATTCTTAGAACTTTTGCTTCATAAAATGTGTACCTCTCTCCTTTATCACGACCTACCCCATATCCACCCTCTCTGCCCCAGCACCCCCCCCCCCGTCCATCCTGGGAGACAGGGAGGTATGCACTGACAATAGGAAATAGGTTGAGATCACCACTATGCTTTATGGCAGAATTTGTTGGTTGAGTCGGGAGGGGCATTACATTGTGGCTGGCTCAGGGGTAGGGATGCTGAGGATATTCTTTCCTATGATTATTTTTTCCATCACTACTGCATGCATGACTCATGTCAGGTGATGACATGGATTTAGTGTGAGTCCCAAGGAAGAAAAATGAACAAGTAACAGGCTGATACTGGAAGAACAGACTTCTCAACCTCAAAGCAGAAAAAACCTGGAGAGCGAGGTCAAAAACCCTGGAGATTTTAGTTAAAAAACTGCAGATTGATCAACTGGTGAACTGGTCAACTTGCAATTGCTTAAATTGGGATAACAATATTGTGATGATTTCTTCTTCATTTCTTCCATATTTCCGCAGCAGTTTATCATTTATTCTATATTTCATTTCCTTTTCATGGGTTAAGATGAACTCAATAATTTGGCTTGCTCTCAATGTAGAGGTCTTCATAAATTGTAGCTCAGATGGTAGAACTTTGCAGTGTTAACCACAGCGCTGCTACCATAGGCTCAAAAATCCTGTTGAAGCTTTGAATTGTTTTTTCAGGCTTAACTTTTGATTGCTTAAATTGCGATAACAACTGCGAAGATCACATCCTTATTTCACGGTATCATTGTTGTCAATGCCAGATATCAAAGATTGTTTCTCTTGTTTTTTGCAGCATTTGAAACCCTTTCAAACTTAATAAAAGACAAATTACAAGATTCCCTGGATCAAAGTAATTTGGAACAACATATGAAACTTCTAGAAGCTTTGATCAAGCACTGGAAAGGAGAAGTGTTATCAGTGTCAGTCACAAGAACTGCAGAAGGATGTAAGATATTTTTATTATTTAACAAGTCATGCACAGTTTGAAACTACCTGACTGTATCTATCCATAAGTAAATATTCCCCGATAACTTAATTTGATTGAGAAAGAGAGATGCATCTAAGAAAACTACAGAGAAGCAAAGAAATTTGGATCAGGTTCTGTTCGATTCCTTTGTTTTGATCTTGTCTAAACACCTTTTTCATTTGTGCATGCTGTTGCTTTGACTGTCTTTGAAAATTATTTAGAATACAAAGATTACAATTTGATAGGATTAGTCCATTTAACTTCCTGTGATGCAAAACCTTTGAAGATGTATGACCGTGTAACCTACTGCCAAGCTATCAGAAACACGGAGATTGCCTTGCTTTGTCTTTTTCCAGACTGAGATTGTCATGCATGTTTAAAGATTGTAAACTCATCTTTATTAGAAGAAGTGGGGTCATAACAACTTTCAAATGATTTTGCTGTTAATTTCAGTATCTCCAAAGGATGTCTACTGGCTTGCTACACTTATTTTTGACACCCAGGAATCAAGTAAGACATAGAAAACAAGATTTGCATACAGTGGAATTCCAGATTTCTTAAATCTTCCATTTTGGCACCTCCCATTCACTCAAACTGAGGGCCATTTGATATTCTCAGATTTGTTTCAGTGCAACTGTACTGCTGATATCTAATATTCCAGAATTTTTTAACCAAATTTTGTTTCCCTTGGAGATTAGAGAAATCAAGACACCACTGTACCTTTAAAATGTGATCATTCACTCTTACTTGTCACCGTACAATCATTGGTACATCACTTACATCTGTCTGTCTGCCTGTCTGTCTGACTTTCTAACACTGTTTCTCAGTCTACCTGTTTATCTGTCTTCCAGTCAGTTTGTAATTTTTAATTTTGATGGGTGAATGTGAAAGTCGTTTATTAATCAAATGTTTGAGACTGGTAGTCAATAGCCAATGGTGTATTTAACCAGATACAGAGGAACTCTGCCTTACAGCCATCCCGTTCATATGGCCACCTCCTTATTACAGCCACCTTATTCTGGACGCCAAAAAAATTTCAGTCGGTGATTTACTCATTTGAAGAACCCCTTTAACCTAGCGGTGTTTCACAGTAATAGGAACCTCATCTACACAGGTACAAGAACAAGTACAAATGGGACTTTCGAATTTCAGTACAGGTGCATTACTAGTCTAGAGTCCTTACGCTTCCCTTTTGCTGACCAGTTGAATAAGAGACTACATGTAAAAGTACAAGATTGGTGTGAAATGTGGCAATCTAAAGCACAAGCACCCCAAGTAGGTTGAAACATCACACTTGATGGGTTCCCATTGTTAACATCAGGTCCAGATTCCATAGAAGCTTTGTTTAGATTTTATGTTCATGTGATACTGATTGCTTGGTTTTTCCTTATTTACAGTAGGAAAAGATGCAGTTGAATTAGCTGCTCCACTTTTCAGATTTTCAGCAATGGCTGGTAATCCAGATGGAATGTATAGTTATGGGAAACTGCTAGAAACAGGTTTTAACACTTTGATGAGTCTGTTTAACCCTCAAGCAACCTAAATACTTCTTTGTATCATATTCCTAAATTTCTTTACATTTTATCTCCACAGGAGAAGGCGGAGTAGAGAAAGACCTTGTTGAAGCTGGAAAGCTGTTTACAGAGCTTGCTGAACAGGGCCATCCGTTTGCTCAGGTAAAAGGTTATTAACCTCTAAAGTTTGTTATTAAACTGATCATTGCCAAGAGTTGGGAACTGATGCCTCAAAGGTTAGCTGGTTGCCTGATGCAATACACACCACGGAAGCATCAGTGGCAATCCTGGAAGTAGGAACGACCGTGCGTGTACCCGCTAAGTCACGCCATCATGCTAAATATGGATTCATTGGGGAAAATACGTACTTGATTCAAGAAATACTTACCAGAATACCAACCAAACCAGAGAGGGCAGGAGGGGTGAGAGAGGGGAGCAAATATCTGTAACAATTTGGAAATAGTTTGTATATGGCTGATCTGCAAAGATCAGCTAACTAAACTTTGCATGCAGAATAATTCTCAACAGTATCCCTGTGAATTGAATGCTTTTACACCTTTTTGCGCAAGAAAACAACAATCAAATCTTTCATGGTTCTGAATAGTTTTTTTGCCAATGGACCCCTGACTTGTGACGTATTCCAGACAGGAATTTCAGCTACTGCATCAGCTCAAGATTAGCTTTGCCTAAATATGATTTAATCAGAGTCAAAGGTTGGTTTTTGTGATATCCAGAATAATCAAGTTCATGGTAGGGGTTATCAGCCAAACCCGAAGGCTGATAACTCTTACCAAGACCTTGATTATTCAAGATATCACAAAAACTGAATCTAATAATTGTTTTATTATAAATTGAACAAAAAAAAAAAATGGAAGTCGTGTTTTTGCTTTTTCACTGTTGGCAAGCAACACAAAGCGCATATTACCCTTAGAAATCATGCACCATTGTCATACATGACATGATTACCCGTGACCTTGAGTGTCCTTGACATGATTCTTGTGTAATCTGCAGCTAGATGACGTCGCAGGCGTTGATTTTTGAAAATTCACTGAATGCTTTCAGCCAATCAGAAAAGAGAGAGTGAGTTCAATGTATAATAAACAATTATTGGATGAGGCTTTTGTGATATCTGGAATAATCAAGGTCAAGGTAAGTATTATCACTTTACAGTTTACAGTTAGGGTTATCTGATGACACCAACCAAGACATTGATTATTCCGGATATCGCAAAAAACGAATCTAATAATTGTTTTATTATACTTTGTTTTAAAGAAAATAATGACAAACGCATTGTTGCGCCGAACACAGTTTAATTTGGACAAGCCATGTTCTTACTTCGCTGTCCATGAACTTGACATTGGTCTTGGAATTGCGTTTGCAACCTATGGATTATTCACTAATCTGCTAGCAGATCAGTGAATAATCTGTAGGTTGCACTGTTTCCCAGAATTAACTGTAGGCCTTTAGCCAATGAGAAGACAGATGATGACTACAATGTATAATAATAATAATTATTATTGTCAGTCATTAACAGTGGTCCTCAACTGAATGATCACACTAGATGCTCCACTGATACTCTTGGGTTTAAATTAACTTGTACATATTTAATACACTGTGCCTAACCAGTGCTAAAGCATGTACATTTTATTTCAGTTTTCTCTTGCACAATTTTATCACAATGGCACTGGAATGAAACAGGACTTGCAGATGGCACTCAGGCTGTATGAGGTAAATAAATAAGTCAGTATCTCGTCCTTGTGGCCTTCTACTCCTCATCCTTCACCCCAGCAATTTGACTACATTGTTAGTGGAGTGAACATATGTATGAGCCACCAACAAGCAAAAAGAAAAACATAATGGGTAAACAAAACTTGAGCAAATTAAGAACCAGCCTGGTCCTTGATTACCGGGCTAAATATCACAAAGCTTGTGGCCTGAGATATATTGTTATTTTCTTCAGGCCAGTGCAAAGAATGGCGTCAGAGAGGCTAACACTATGATTGGTAGGTGAGGTAATTGTACTAGCTATATGGGAAAGAAATTGGGCAGTGTGTACTGTATGGCATAATGCACTGTGTGCTGGACTGTCTTGACTGAGTGGTCTAGGTTCAAGCATTCACCACGGTCACTGTAGATGGATACTTATTCAATTATCTTGGGTGAGGAATATGGTGCTCAGTTTTAATTACAATGAGCCAATTGTTTCTCTTTCTGAAGGAAACTTATACGCTAGTGGAGAGATTGGAAAGGTGGATCTTGCAAAGGCAGCTAAATACTTCACAAAAGCAGCTGAAAAAGGTTAGTTTTTAAATAGTATTACAATGGGGATGGGATTAACAAATGGAGAGGAAGTAAAGAAAGTAATACACTTAAACACACATAATTATAACACTTCAAGCTTTTTCATACTGCAAGAGATAATATATATTCTTCATCAAACATAATTGTAAAACAAAGTTAGTGACTGTGTCCAAAAAGGAGTGTTTTCAGTTTCTTCCTTTTCCAGATCATTGTCCAGATATCCCACCAGAATTTTTCCCCTTAATCCTGTTTCCTCAGTTTAGCATTTCTAACTTTATATTAGACTGACGTAACAGCAAAAATGTCGCTCAAAGATCTAACCTTTGTACTTTTTAAAAATCTTCTTCAAACCAGTTAGGTTTCATAGCGTACACTGTATGTAATTTCTGCTTTTAAGTCATTGAAATTGGGCTACCATTTTCCTTCATCCTGGGATTAGAATGTTTATATTCTCCAAACCTGATGGTTGCCTGTAAATTATGCAGGAACAGGTAAGGAGAGAGATTCTTCCCATGGTAGTGATATCCCCTAGCAACATGAATCCATGGCATGGTATGACTTGTTCTGATCTGACGAACTTGCTGTCAGCATCGAGAAATGCCATCTTAGCGTTAGAAGCTATTGTAGTAATGCCTGCAAAGTGGGCTGTAAAGAGATTGTTATCTAGCATCATAAGCTGACAATACGATTGATCTTCTCTACCAAGGTGATGTGTCAGCTCTCATGACTCTTGGTGCATTTTACAAGAAAGGCACAGGAGTTGAGAAAGACTTTGAAAAATCATTCAATTGTTATAAGGCAGCAGCTGACCAAGGTACTCAATGCTGACTTGTAATTTTACATATGATCGGCAGGAGAAACAGTAAAGTTGTTTGCATTGTTTGGTATATCCTAGCAAAGGTGCTGTCTGTCTGTCTGTCTGTCTGTGTCTCGGTCTGTCAGTCTGTCAGTCACTCAGTTGGTCAGTCAGTCTATCAGTCAGTGCGTCAGGTAATCAGTAGGTCAGTATGTTAGTCACTCTGTAGGTCAGTCAGTCAGTCAGTAGGTCAGTCTGTCAACCAGTCAGCCAGTCAGTCCATCTGTCTGTCTGTCTGTCTGTTTGTCTGTCGGTCAATCAGTCAGTCCATCCATCGCTCAGTCAGTAAGTCGTCCGTCAGTCAGTCCATCCGTCCATCCCACTATAAATCATTCAATGACTTTATTTATGTCCAGAAAATCTGTGTTGGTGGAGCACCCGTATGCTTAGTCTGTGTGGTAGGTGTTCAAAGGGGAGGGAGAGGAGAAAACTAGTTCTAGTTTCCCCTTTGAACGCCTGTAACGTAGGCTACCGTATTTTTGTTTTGTATTTTTGAGTATTTGGTTGACCTTTTCTCATTAGGTTACCTAACAGCTCAGTATAATGTTGGAGTAAACTACTTTGCTGGCATGGGTGTCACGCATGACTTCAAAAAAGCAGCTTATTATTTTGATATCGCTGCTCGCAGAGGACACCTGCTGGCCAAGGTTTGATATTTATCAACTATTGCCCTAGTGTGCTTCACAGCAAGCCGTCTTTAAGGTTCTCAAGCAATGCTTCACGCAGCCTACGAGCAGGCTTTTGTGTTTGGGGCTGGGGCGCGAGCGGCAAAGCCGTGAGATACAGTTTCTAAGTTCCTACGTTGTTCCCACATTGCTGTTGAACTCGCTCACATGCTAAAGCAAAACCAAAAGCAGTGCTTGAGTGCGAAACCCAGACACTAGACCTTCCCTCACAATCCCAGACAAAGGTAGTTAGGACACTTCTACATCTACGTAAGGGGAGGTCCTGCAAAGGGATATACCCATCACTGCAAGACTGGATCACCCACATATCCCCCATCCCCCACCCCATTCAAGGTTTGAAATGTTTTGTTTTGTTTTGTTTTGTTTTTTGTTTTCACCTTAAAGGGGAAAAATAACCGATTTTCAACATTGTAACTGGGGGGAGGGGGACAACTTGCTTAGTGTCCCGACATGCCAGAGGAATGTAAAGAATGTCACATTACATCCTGTAGCACAGGCTGGACAAAATTAAAAGGGAGCTGTACTGTCCTGAGGATACAGCTAACGAACACACCAGAAGAGAAACCAACAAAATGGGTTGAAATCCTCCATTTGCAGCACCAGTAAAAATTCAATATCTAGTCCGATTTCCTTTATTTCATATTTGTACGTGTATATCATGTAAATGTACATTCATTGATCTGATTGCATTAACGTTAAAGGTTTCCTTCGCTCTGAGTACATCGTGTTTACTGTCTTTACTGCTCTTCGTTGGAATTGCTAAAAGGACTCTTTTGTTATGTTCTGCGACAGAGTCTGTTCTTCCAGTTTGTTGGAGACGAGATAGAGAGTCGGGAAGCGAAGCGAGCTGTTGCGGGATTTTCGCCAGCTCGCATCGCTCGACGACTTTTCCTTCTCTCGTGCCGAAGCGCACGAGAGCCGGCTTGCAGGCTGAGGCAATATAGGTGTAAGGCTGGCCTTTCGCCTTCGTGGTGGTAATTTCAACAGACCGATTGAGGCGACAAGCGTAGCGTCGTTTTGCGAAGGGTCACGGTCGTGACCCAAATGAATTCTTCTGTCTGCTGTCTGAAACACAGGAGTATAAGTTTCTGTCTATATGAATTTGAAACGTACGCTCCAGGCATTTTCATTGTACGGCTCACAAATAACCATACCTTTGCCGTAACTGCTGGCCACCATGTGTTTTAACACTCTGCCGCCAGTTCCTTGTTCTTGTCCCTTGGATGTGCAACCCAACCTGCAAGTCTCCCTGATATCTTCCTCCATCTTTATCACGCGAGCTTGCTCACAGGGATTTGTTTTGCGGGCAAATCCAGTTCCGTCCAAAAGGAAAGGTAAATGCTCAGTCCAAAAGTTCTCAGGTAAATGTTTCTTGCACGATTTGGCCTCATCATGGTCGATTCCTAATCGTTTCACGATACTCGCAGCGGAAAAGTTCCCTTCTTCGGTTCTTAGCGTTGAAACCCTCCTGAGAATTAAACTATTCTGTGTGTCTGTCAGCTTGCTTGAACGTCTTTTAACTGTAACATCAAAATCGTTTCTTCCCTTAAAGGCCATTGTGTTTGAGGCAAATTTCGTTTTGCTACAGTCACCGGTTACGATGTATTTATAATCCGCTAATATCACAAGCCTTATTCTAGAGTTCTGTCCGATTTCAAGAAACAAAGTGTACGTTATTGACACGTAATCGAATTCTAAAATACTGTGACGCTATCGCTCGTGCTTATCGCTGGCGTCCATCTTTTCAGAAAAATTCCTCCTGTGACCAGAATCTTGGCGAGAGTCTTTGCATATCTACCTTCTTTCATTTCTCAGATTCTGGACTTTATCTATTGAACGGTTTTGATTTATATTTTGATCTATTTTGAATTGCGTGACACTGAAAACCAGCAATATCTCATTTAAACAATCCCAGAGAAAACGGTAATACTCTCCCTCCCCACCCCCACCTCCCAATTTCTTTCCTAATCAATGTTGGGAATGTCGCGGGTTTTTTTCTGTTTGTTTGTTTGTTTTTCAACTAAAAGGGGGAAAAAATAACCGATTTTCAACATTGTAAGTAAGGGGAGGGGGTCAACTTCCTTGGTGTCCCATTTTTGTCTGGGATTGCAATCAGGCGATGAACGAATTGAGGCGCGTGTAACTGGGGGGGGGGGGGGGAAGGGCGGAATGGGTTTTGTTGTCTCGTATAACGATTAGGAAGTAGACTAAGAAAATTTGTCCCATTCAGTTGAACCGGTCAACATCCAATTTCTCCTTACAATCTCTATACATTATACATTACTATGGAGAAAGGTGAGGAGAATAAAGAAAATATGTAAACAATAGCCTCCATTTGGAGCGAGAGTATGCTCGGATATTTGTCCGCGGACATTATTAGCCAGTGAACAGGCTCCGGCTGCATGGGTGGAGAGTGAAGTGGCCGTGGAGGAGTTGTCCATCCTCGAGTAGGGAACCTGTTCACAGCCTAGAAGCTCACAGTTTTCCTCGAGCTTCGCTCTCGGAAAAATGTTTGCTTCTCGGAACAGATAATGTCCAAGGACAAATATCCGAGCACATTTTTGAACTCAAATGGGGCCTATTGCTCCTATTATCCTTCAAATATTTTTCAAATTGGAGAATATCACCCGGATATTGCTCAGTTTTTGCTGCGGCATATTCAGCCACGTGACGCGTTTAGACGCAGCATTTCGTTGTCTTTATAAAGGAACTTTCAGAATTTACATCCTGTGGTGTCAGAGGTTTGTGTATATTGAGGATTTTACGGTAGCGAGAAAAACTTAGAAGAACATCGCAAAACCGGTAAATGACTAAAAGCGCTAAAAAATCTGCATTGAGAACTTGATTTTCTACTGATTTCTTTTTCTTTAGATGAACCTGGGGAACATGTATTACTATGGATATGGCGTGGACAAAAACTGGGAGAAGTCGCGAGAACTTTACAGAGAGGCGGCAAAAGAGAGCAAACATGGCGAACTTTTGCTTCAAGAACTTGAGGATGAGATGAAGGATCTGAACAAAACTGACGACCCTTATTAATTTGGCAAACAAATTGGGAGCTTATGCACAATACAAAGAATTTCTAATGTGAGAGTTATTCTGAGTCTTACGTCGCACGATACAATTGGCTGTCCACGTGCGACAGCGGGTTAGAAGTTTGGGGATACGTATAATCGAAGACCTGTTGCTGAGAGATGTTCGAGACATGTTGCTATGTTGCTCGGAGCAGAAACTTTAAGTTGATCAGGAAAAATGATTGTAATAACTGGGTTTTCGTCGCCGGAAGACGTTATGGAAGGAAGGTTGTCAGAGACAGCTTCAGTCTCAACTGTTATTAAGCGGTCAACTTTATTCAGCGGGCATTTTTTATAAGAGCAAGTGGCCACCCTTTACATGGATTTACTCGCGTATTTTACTGATTGGTTTTGGTTCGCCCTCAACGAACATTTTACACTGATGAACACGGAATTAAGCCTACGGACTGTATTTGGATTAACTGAAACTCCCTGAAACTTCCAGACTTTTTTCGTAAAGGGATCTTCTTATTACTTCTTGATTGCATGTTATGCCACAGTACAGCATGAACAACGAACAGTATTAAGCACGTGATAGTTTACACTCGTTCAAGGACGCTATCCAGTTTGCACTCGTCCCAGGACTCTATCCACGTCTCTAAAACCAACGCCTCTAATGTTTCCTTCGTACAAACTAACTGTTTTTCTTCTTTGTTGCCGAGATTGTAATTTAGAAGCTTAAGCTGAGTATACCACGACGGCGGTGGCAACGAGAACGGTGGTCACGAACGCTGTCATTACATATAAGCAAGTTTTCAGACCGTTAGTCATTCTGAAAAGGTCTCGATAATTGCGAAATTCCCAAGGTGAAATATAAATTTAGTTTTCACTAGACGTCTTTTTTCACTTAACGCCGTCCTCGGCGTCCTCGTTGTCGTTGCTTAAGCTTAAGCTTAAAGGAGCAAATTCGCGGTTTGGGCATCTTGAAAAGTTGAGCCCAAATTTTTCAAGATCGTCGTTTGTAATCCGTGTAAATCCTTTCCATCCTTAACCATCCTTGTTCCTCTATGATATATTATCATCTCTTTGGTATTTTTCTGTCTTAGTAAACTACTATTGTCAGGTTTCCTTCAATTTAAAGATAATTTTGTAATTATCTCTTGTAATTACCTCAAAATGCTATGACTGAGCTCCTTTGAACGACTAGTTTGCAAGGATTAAAAAGCAAAAAATAACTATCAACGCCTTAAATCACAATTCTTATCACGCTAGCTGGAGGTTTCTTTTTCTCGTAGGGGGGGGGGGGAGGGGTGGTCTGGTGCTGCCTGTAGTTAGTCCATGGACATTATATTAGTTCTAAAGGCAATCTGGAAAGACAGGGTGCCAAGGGAAACATGATGGACAAGTGTCCCCACCCTGGGCAGAGAACCCAGCTCCATTTTTGCCAAGTTCCTGTACGTCTTTCTCCCAGGCCTTCATGGTCAATTGATTTCGGTGACGTATCCAAAACGAACGGCTCAGGACCACGTGACCCGAAACGATTGACCGCGGTGAAATAGTGAGGCCTAGGAACTAGGCAAGCACCATTCCACAACCAAAAGTTCCAGGGAAGCTGAAGACGGCTGAAATTCAGGCTAATGTGCTGATCGAGTGCACGGAACTCGCGCACCCATACAAAGTTATCAGAGATTTCTGTGAAAACAAGCCAAGAAGGCTTGTATTTTAGAGACGAATAGTCACGTTTATGACTGCGCAGTCTTTGCTGATTGTTAATTTATAAAATCTTGCAAACAAAAGAGATCAGCTGTGCATTACTTTAAACCTGTCAGCGGTAAAACTGGTATGGCCACCAGTTCCGTGGGCAAAGCTATCCTGAATCGGTAGTGTGCGACTCGGAAAGATCAGACAGCTGAAACGCAGACCAAAGTAAAACATTTCTACTCCTCCCCCACGTTTTTTAGTAAATAAGTATAACAGAAAATCAGTAACAAAAGAACTGCGCCTATTTTCTTCAGGAGTGGGATACTCCCCCGGGGGGACTCCCATAAAAAAGGACGGAGGTGCTCTTCGGAAATTTTGAAAGGAACTCTTAAGAGGTACCAAGATCTTGTTTTGTAAGCGTGGCTTGAAATGTTTTCACCCCTAGGAGGTACCAATTCTAAAACAACACATTATCTCCTGTCGTTATGTTTTGGCTCAATACCCTAAAACGTACCGCGAAAGCTTCCGCTGTGGACCTTTTAAGGCTGAACACCCTCAGAGGTAGCAGAACCACCTTTTTAACCCCTAAAAGATACGACGAGTACCCCCGTATTTTTTTATATGGGAGTTGCCCCCCCCCCCCCCTCTGGGATTCAAGGTCGGATTATTGGGTGCCGAGCGCAAATGAACTCGGATCTTTGGTGTTTTTTTCTTCGGGCTAAGTTTAGAATAATACAGCGCACTTTTTCCCACACAGACAAGTTATCAGTTATCAGAGGACAATTTTATCAGTTGTTGGTGATAAACTAGTTGTTTAGTCCTAGAGAAGATATGACAGGGCTTAAATTTCAAATCATTCTTTGCCGTGATTTTACTAAACCCTCGGCGGCAGAGGAGAGCAAGCAGCATAGAAAGCAAGCAGAATAGAAATCAAGACGGGAGAACAATCACATCCTGTGAAAACGCTAGACTCAGTATTAAATGCAAATATGTTTTGAATCCACTGACTTATGGCCCCCGTCCACACTACGCCGTAGAAATAAGCTACGTTTTCAAATTCCTCGGGCGTAGCGTGGCTCATAATTTTAATCTAATTTGTTGGATATCATTGATTGATATACCGTTTATCCAGCGTTAAAGAGAGAAAAATGTTAGATCCACAATCTATTAAAAGTTGAAAGATAACAGTTACGATTTCCTCAAATGTGATTGGTGCATAAACTGCTGTATTTTGCCCCAATTAACCTGCAAAATTGTAATCGGACAGTTGGTTGTAATCGGACACCTGTAATTGGACAGTTACATGAGCCAATCATTTTAAGTCCTCTCCACTAAATCCACCAATCACAACATTGATCACAATAACTTTGTAACCAATTCAAGACACTGACTTTGTAAAATTATGGAGGTTAAGTCTCCGGTGACTGTTTTTAAAGAAACTTAACAGCCATTTTGCAAGCTGTTCGCCATACTTTTAATTATGATATTTAAAAAATGACTGTTAAAAGTTCTTTTTCAAATGAAACTTTTACTTTTGTGGGAAATTGTAATGGTTACGATTAATTGGTAACAGGACATCGTTTCGTCCAATTCAGTCTGTAATCATACTCGTGATTAACAAATCGGACTCCGCTTCACGGTCGTCTGATTTTGTTAATCACTTGTAAGATTACAGACCGAATCGGACTCCACTCTGTCCTGTTACCATTATTAATCGTGCTCGTACTTTCAAATCGGCCTCGCGCTTCGCGCTCGTCCTATTTTGGAATTACTCGCGCGATTACTCCCTGAATTGTACTCCACCCGGTCCAATTACTATTACTAATACCGTGGAGACTGTTTTTTTTTGCAGAAAACAGGATTTAAAAGCGAACTTACAGACCAGATGATAAATGTCTATTATATTCTTCTGCACTGCAGTGCAAATTAAGGCGCGCGCGTTTGTAATTTTCTCAGTCACGTAATAAATAAAAATAATTTAATTTATGAGTAACAACATGGCAACCAAAACAAGATGGAATGCTCACAAAAAATCCTTGAATACATAAACACACGACTTCTTTATTTTTTCGCGGTTTATGATTCGCTGACAGAGAAAGCATGCAAACAAATTCCGGCGTTGGATCTGTGCCGTGTTTGTCAGCGATTGGCTTGAGTTTCTAATCCATATTCATAGCAGTCATGGAGTTTACACATTTTAGATTGTTCGTTGATGAGTGAAGACGTGTCGTCCGGCTGAGAGCTAATGTTACTCCTGAAGAAAGAAGATGAATGCTGGAAGGACCTAGCGCGAGGAAAGAAGTCGTCACACTATTCTAACCGAAGGTAAGTATTGCTTTTGGAAAACATTCCGAAAATTTAGCTCAGAAAGTCGCACAAGTTCCCAAACTGTTAACCAAGCGAGTGAACACGTGCACTCGCTGTTCGTTTTAACCTTCGCTTCATATTGAAACAGGACAGCAAAGCGATATCTTAAATTCTGTATTTTATTTGCAAAATTTCAAGTGAGGCAAATCAGGCAAAAATGCGCGCTGAAATTTTAACCAGGCCACAAAACCGTGGTAGCCATTTGGTTTAATTTTCTAAAGATCCATTGTTATTTTTTTGAGATAACAGTTTGTATTTGCTTTGCCAAATTTTCCTTTCTTTTGTTTAGTTTCTTTGCTGACTTTTGGAATGGTCGTTATTGTACATATTAAACTGTCAACTGATTTGGCTTTCAAAATGTTATTTTCCAGTTTCGTAGTTATAGTCTCTTCACTGCAGTATTTTTAAAATGTTTTTGTTTGTTGAAGCTTTTAGACATTTCGGCATTTGCTGATCATGGATTTTCAATTCCCTCTCCAGGAATTCAGGAAAATTAACTCTGGTATTGAGGAGAGGAGAGTAAAGAAGCTGAAGCCGTGGACAAAGTGGAATCACTGAATAAAGAAGAATTCTTCAAAGATAAGAACTTTGAAATTGTCAGATAGATAGTAAAAATGGTGGCTGAACTACGTCTAAATTTGCTAAGGAATGATCGCAGACTGATTGTCTGGACAGGATAAAAAATTAATTAGATGCTGGAAAATGGAAGGAAGTACCGTTTAATTTACAAAGGAACACCACTCTTGGCTCAAGACATCATACACTAATTGTTTGGAACGGAGGAAAATATGCTTTTAAATTAGAATCTGAGAAATGGAACTGAGTACTTTAATTTGCAAGGGAACATCAGTTCTTGGCTCGACAAATCGTACACCAATTGTCTGGATAGGAGAAAAAAGTGCATTTTTAATAAGAATCTGGGAAATGGAACGAAGTACTTTAATTTCAAACTGTTTAAACATCAGCCACCATTTGCCGATTCTTTTGCAGACATTATTGCCAACTTTAACTCTTGATAATTTTGATTTAGTTCTTGCTTGGACCAAATTCTGAAAATAATTGTTTTGATCCAATTTAATAAATTATTAAATTTCAAATATTTCTGAAATTTTTACAATTTATTCGATTATTTAGCTTTTGGAAAAATGGGTTTTTCGATTGTTTAGCGTTGTTTTTTCAAGATCTTTTCGTCATGTCTGCAAAACAGTCGGTGCTTCTACGTTGCTATATATTATATGTTATAAAACCCTTATTGCCTGATTCGGGGACTATTAGTAAGGTTAAGAGGTCTAGATAAAATCAGTATTTCAAGTTTTAGTGTTACGGACCACAAAATCACACATAAAGTGACCAAATTGACCGCATTGTTTTGTCAAGTATTGAATGTGTCTATAACTGTTCAGATTTTCGAAAAGAGAAACAAACTGCAGTTCGTGTTATTCAGCTTTATGATTGTCTGGATTTTCAGTTTTCTTATTGTACAGGCCAAAAATTTAGTAAACAAAACCAGCTGTGAGGAATAATTTTAAAATAATCAACTTTTCAATTTGTGGAATGTGAAAACCTGCTTTGATTAATTTGCTTCACAATTGTCTTGTTTATCTTAATAATATTAAATTATAATCGCTTTCTTGTGCCAGACATAGTCGAAATGAAAGCTTCTCGGTTTAATTTTTCCATGCTATTTTACGTCAACAAAACGATAAAATAAAATCTGAAACGATTAACCGGGCTTCATAGCTATCTTGTTTAACTTCAAAGTTTAATTATAATGCTATCTGAGAAAGTGTTTTCTGAACGATTAAACGAGATTAAATCGTCAATTTCAAACTGTTTCATATCATTTCTTGCGTGTTTTCATCGCTTTGTATTGTTTTCTGAATTGTTTTGCCTTCATTTCGTTGTGTTTATTGTGGTCCGTATAACTTCTGTTTATGTCTATCAAATGTTCGAGTTCAATAAGGGTTGGGTTAAACTTGCAGAATAGAATCGCGTCTCTTTGATCAGGCACTTGGGTTTTATGATAAGTTGGTTGAAAATGTATACTTGTAACTGGAAGAAGACCTGTTACTATTACTGCCGGCGCTCGTTGTAACACAGGACATTGCGTTAAAACGAATTAAAAAATTTATTAGACACTAAATTACCACTGATTTCTGAATTGTTGAAGTTTTTGTTGAAATTGAAATAGAACCTGAAATTAACTAAGAGTAAGATCACGATCAGTTGTTGTGTGGCTAAACAACAGTTGAAATTGTCTTTATTACTTCAAAACTTCATAACTGTTGTTGCAGATTGTTTAGGAATAGGTGCATTTCTTGACGTTCAAAACAACAATTGAAATTGTCTATTATTCCAAAAACTTCATAACTGTTGCAGTACAAATTGTTAGGACGCGCCAATTTATTGAAGTTCTTAACAAAACAACAGTTGAAATTCTCTGCCATACTCCAAAATTTCGTAACTGTTGTTACAGATGTTTCGAAGTTTTTGATTCGGCTTGTCCTGTGTTACAAACGAGAATCGGTTGAAAAAGGTTTTCATCCGAAACATCACCTCGCACAAAAGGGTTTGAAAATACTTAAATTTTTCGGTCAAAATTCGATTTAAACGAGCGAGGTTAAAATTTGTTTTGGAATATTTTTTTAAGGGTGGGAAACAAATTGGCGTTTTACTTTCAACTTTTTTGCACGAGGTGATGTTCAAATAATTTTTGGCGGGAAAATTTCAAGGGAAGCCATTTTGAATTTTTTTGCCCAGAAAGTTGTCAGGTTAAACGCTGTGCAAATTTTTTCCAATTTTCCCGCCAAAAGTCTTAGTTTATATAGGGAGCATTTTTTCTTGACACCTTTTTAATTAATTAAATGGAATTTCAATTAACTAACTAAAGAATATTAGAGTAAATAAAGTTATTTAAAAGACAAAAAGCACTTGTCTGTTTATTGTTTAAAAAATACAATTAAAGATTACTAATAAAGATGGGAAAGGAAACTGTACTGGTAATATTTATTGTCTTATGTTATTTACAAATATAAATAAAGCAGATGACAACAAGTAAATTCAATTTTATTAAGGATAGAATTAACTACAAAGTACACAAGACTTAACATTATTAACTTTTCTTTTTTTTTTTTTTTTAAAAAAATTGGCGCATGCGTATTTTAGGCGCCTGTATTTTTCTAAGTTTTTTGGCGGGAAAAATCAAAATTTTAAATAGAACTTACAGCAAGTATGGAGAAATTAAAATTTTTTTGAAAAAAAAAACGGCGCATGCGTATTTTGAGCGCCCGTATTTTTTCTAAGTCTTTTGGCGGGAAAATTGAAACCGTTCAAACCGATGTTACTTAGGAAAAAACACAAAAAATTCAACATTAAATATATTTAGAAAATTTGTGTTATTCCAGTGATAAATTTCAGTCGAAGCTATGATTTCACAAACAGCTCAAAATGGCAGAAACTAATTCGCTCTGATAACAGTCCTATCTTGATACTGGGTGACAAATTTTCCCTGCGATTCTTTCGACTTAGTCTTGAGGTAAACTCTTGGTTTAGTTTGTTTTCTACCTCTGAGTAAACTTGTGTTTATCTTGAATTCCACTGGGCTGATTTCTTCTTTTGGTTTTGCAATGAACGTCAAAAGCATCCAGAAACCTACGAGAATAAAAGAAAAAAGTAAATTAGTTGCTGCAATATAATAATACTAAAACTCGTTACGATAAGCGCCGCATCCTTATTGCTTCAAAAACGCTGGTTGACTCCATCAAATAAAACTTTAAATTTAGTGGTCGAATAATCAGGGGTCAGTTACAACAACAGTTGAATAATCGCAGTCGATTTCTTTGGTGAAAATTTTTATTTCTTATATATTTTCCAAATGGCTCTGGATGAATTTGCTTCGCGTCCGAAATCTGGGTTGTCACACAACACGTCTAGTGGCGCCCCAGAAAACGGCAGCGAATCTTAGGGCTATCGCTTACGGAACTTAAAACCCTGGACCAGGTTGTATATAATCTAGCTAGTGCATGTCCTCCTTGAGTTCTCTTACAGGAAAATGAGAAATTACTCCAAGATAAATCCGACTCATGTGCGTCACGTTGAACACAAAATGTGCACTGTGACACCAACTATTACTGATTTGCATTTTGTTTTCATGCATTCCCTGGTGTATTCGTCTTGGGCATAAAACCTTGTATTTTTTTCTAGTTTTCCGTTTCTGACTTCAGTTAAATGTGAATGAAACAACTTTTCTGGAAGAAAACAAATATAAGTAATTGTGAACTTCAAATGCTTGATTTGAATTTCGCGGCTCCTGTTCGCGGCTTTAGCCTCCGAGTAAACTCGCTCATTAGATATGATAATATTGTATAAAAAAAACTATTTTCGTTTCGTTACTAAGTCCGTGCTTTTATGAATAATAACCACCAAGAGAATATGATCACTTCCGAACTTGTTTATTCTCTGCACTTTTATTTTCAAAATTTCCGTCGATCCGTCAATAATTTTGTCTTTTTCAATCCAAATTCCTCCTTTCCGAGCCACGGGCTCTATTAGCTTCTACTTGCATTATTCAATGTTCGGTTTCAACGGTGATTAATTTTATATAGCAATCTAGAATTAACGTCAAAAATAAATTTGTTGATAAATTGCAAATTGTGAATTTAAACAGTAAAGGCGAGAAAAAAGTTTTAAACCGCGAAATAAAGCTTTGGTCAACGGCAGTATTGTAGTGTTTATCGGCGGCTTTCGAACAACCTGGTCCAGACCTGCAGGTTAATGCACGTGTCTAAACTTATCAACTCACCTTATTGAAAAGCGTCATTCCTGAAGTTGTCCTTTTTTCCATTCCAGCTTCTCTTATCCCAAGCTTGATATTTTCCTGGAGAGAGATATAAAGTTCCATGTGAATACATGTTGACTGAACGTGCATCTAAGTAAAATGTGATCAACTTTACGGGCAGGAGATTGATCTTGATTTCACAGAGAGTTGCGCCCTTGTACGATTTTTAAACCTTTTACGTTTTAACGAAGGACAAGCACTTGAAAGGTCAGCTTTCCCTGATTTTTCTATGCTGATTGATCCCCGCTATTGTTTGCAAATAATAAACTAAGGTTTCTTTAGGTGAGAATCTTGGTTAGAGTCTTATGACTAGGACATGCCTTTATACAAATACACGACTCAAGGGTAAGCTCTCCGTAAATTAAAAGTCAAGAAAACCTTTGGAGAGCTTTTCTTCAGTTCATGTGGTCTCCTTAAATTAGAGCCAATGCAATTGAGAAGAATGGTTCTTATTCCAATGAGAAAAGTTGCAAAGTTCCACAGCCATTAAAACGTCTCGTTCGGAAATAAAGAGCTTTTAATCTAGCTAAAGGAGATGCTGTTTTAGTGAAGGCAGAAAAGGCTTACATCTGTCCTGGAGTTTGTCAGAAAAGACAAGTGTATTGATAATACACAAACTCTAACCTGTGATTCGAGAAAAACATTATCCTGTTGTCTGTCTGTCCATGCGTATCACGATATCTTTTTCCAGCTTTATGGCATTGTGTTATCCTTTGAAAGAAAAATACAGTTATGTTTAGATAAGGCTGATATAATTGTTTTATACACAGCTAGCTCATAAGGTCGTTGATTGCACATTTTCCTCAGTATTGCCACGAATTCAGTTCTACCCAGGAAGTGGAATAGTGTAAGAATTAAAGTAACGACCCCTCCCTCAAACGAACTCTTCACTCCACACTCTTATTGGTCAATTGTAGTCTGTGAACCCAATTCAAGTAACAGTTTTAAAAGGAGCTAACTGAATGCAAAATACATCGCGAACCCAGGGCTTCAATAATTGAAGAGTCAACTGTAACCATTTAGTTTTGTTCTTCCAGAAGCTTCCTTCCCCCAACCAAAGAGAAGATTGACAATTACAGATTTTATTCTACGCCAAAATAGCTTGTCCTTGTCTTTTGGACTCAAGCACTCAGAAAAAATATAGACTTTTCGGTCTTCAAGTTTAAATCTGATTGACAAATAGAAAAGAAAAAGGCACCTCAACGTACAGCGATTCTGGCGAGCCTACAAGACAAAACCTTAGCTTCGTAGTTTGTTTTGTTATAATCTCCAAACTGAACTACCACAATTAATTAAAAAGCCACCAGTAGTTGTTTAACTTGCCATTTAAGTGCAACTTATCTCTTCGGAGTTTCGTAGAAAGTGAATGAAAGCAAAATGTCTTCTAAATAACACTGAGTTTAGAGTCTGCGGAATAGAAACGACCTTGAGTTTAAACAGTTTGATACTAATCGACTAACCTCTTTTAAGAAAATTTGTCCAGAAGTTGTTCTTCTCCTGTGGAATAGCGTTTGATGATATCCAGCTTATCCCGTTCTGTGCTTGGAAATTTTAATTCTGCTTGGAGTAAATGAAGTATAATATGAACTGACATACATACTGCGTAACGCACCTGACGGTAATGATGATAATGTGCGAGGGAGGGGGATGGGGTGGGGTAACTAAAATGTATATCGCAGGACGAACTGACAGTGTTAGAGACGCTATAAAATTCAGGTACTTTGTCAGAAAAAAAGCATTCCTCAGGCAGAATGTTTTACATGTCTCTCGGATAGTAAGAACATAGGATGAAAACCAATGAATTCTACAAAAAACAGAGGGTCAATATAGAGAAACTATATACCCCAATACGTGGGCTTTTTTGCCTGTAAACAACTAAGCCATTTCCAGCGATTTCAACTCAGTTTATTTCGTGTGACAGCTGTTTAACCACCTGCACAATCTGGTCGAAGGTTGTTATTTAACAAACGCAATAACGATTTCTATCTTTCCATGGCATAATTTAGTAACATAACGATATCTTCCTAAAGAAAGTTATAGTAGAATCTCTTACCTCAGCCAAGTACATGGCATCTAAAACGGTCCGTTCCACATGCGATACGTTTCTTTGAGAACCAGTTGTCGTTCATGTATAATAATGAAGGGATCTTGAACTGTTGCTGATGTTGACATCCAAAGTGTTTTTGTGCCAGTTTGGCCTAAACGTTCCTTTAATACCACTCTATCTGGGCAAAAAATAGAAGGCATAATGAATTGAATACTCCTCATACGTGTTTTTATAGTTCATGTCATTTCGTGCCAATGCTAGACCTAGTTAATAGCAACATGTAAGAGTTTGGTACGTACCCATACTGTGGATGGAACATCAGAAGCAAGAATTGTTAAAAGATGCAGCACTCCTCTCATCTCCACTGCGATTCAACTGATAGGACAAGATCTATAAGAAGTGAACAAAAAATACGCTATTTATTTGAACCCAAGCATTTTAGCAATTCATAAGATATAAGAGATGTTAATATTGATCTTGTATTGCGGAAGAATTTTCTCCAAACGTTTTTTACTTGCAGTCATCTCAAATGAAAGGTTGTGTATGGAGCATTAAACAAAAAACACGCGCGCCTCTTAGCAACGTGTTCATGGTAACACCACTCATCATTACCATCAACATCATCATCATCATCACTATCAACGTCATCATCGTCATCATTATCATCATCGTTGTAGCAGTTACTAATAACTATATTTTGTTGTGAACATGCCTGAACAACAAAGAATGATGTATACCTGCAACTGAGAGTTTGTGCTCAGCCTCTTCAAGTACTTATAAACAACAGGCTCCATCTTCACAGACTTTACTTCAACTGTAGAGTTCTCTTTAGCTCAATTCTTCAGCTGCAACCAAACCAACCAAATAAGTCAGGCTCATTCCTTAAGCCCTGGTCAAACAGCGCATGATAGCAGATGATAGCCGATGATATATAGTCATAGCAGGGGTTTCCGTTTGACCCCAAACTATCATGCACTATTACTTGACTATCATAATGATAAATAACAATAACAAATTAATATTTTAAGAGGAGGCATCCAGGCATAACATAGGTTACGTTTGTGAGCTTGTTGATCAGTGGTGCTTTCTATAAAAGACTAGTATAGACTGCGATCTTTTTAGTTTAAAATTTCATTCATTTGAAAGGAATCCTGTCCGAATTTAATTTTATTCAAATTAGTCGGACACGCCAATTGAAGATGTTTACTTAAGCCTTCTATGGACATACAGCTACATTTTTCTAGAAATTCGAACGAAATATCAGCACAATAAAGTTTGATTACCTCTCAACTTGAGAAGGCTCGTAACGAAATAAACTATCCACTTCTTCGAAGTTGAAGTTGCTCCTGATTGCGGCCATCATTCTTGTTCTTGTAAAGCAACATTAACTAACATTGACTCCACGTCCTGCTGTTCAAGCCCTGTATTTACTGCCACGAAGGAATATGACGATGTTCCATGCGTTGACTTTGACGTTGACTTAGCAGCTTTCTTTGCCTCAGAAGAACCACAGAACGACGTTCATGTTTAGCCACGTTCGCCATGCTCTTTCTTCGTGAAGAGGTGACTTTTGAAATATGAATAATTGAATACTAATGTACGATTCATCTGCAATTCAAATCGTGGCCTCCATGTGCCTTAAAAAACGACCAAACTAAAGTCGATTTCTTTCTTTTCAAATGCAAATTTCACTGCCGACTGTGTGTTTTGGCGGGAGTCCCAAGAAGGGAACTTTTTCATTAAAACGCGAAAGATTTTTATTTCAAGGCATAAAAACCATGTATTAGTGGAAATAACGATGGACCGCAGATTCTTCAAATTTTGAAAGCAAGTCTGGTCTACTGGTTTTGCTCTTAACTTGATCTGTAACCTTTATCATTGGTTTCATACCAAGAACACCGTCTAATGTTTGTAGCTAATTAAGGATAACCGAGACCAAGAGAAGATCAAGGTAAGAGAGTGAATCTCCTTATACCCAAGGCAATCCCTCTTAAGCTATTTTTAGACATGGTACCCAGTTCTTCCGCGGATGTTTTTCGGGCCTTGCGTTGACGTTTTTTGCGGTCGAGGATTTGTTTGTTTCGTTTCGTTTCATAGCGAAAGAAAACCTCCAAAGATGTGGGGATGCCTTCTTTGATAAGGAAAGGAGCTTCTGCCCTCACTATGTTTTAATACATCGTTTCGAAACTTTGATGTTCAGTTTAACTGCAGGTTTTTCTTCGAAAAAATCCCCAAGAATCAAATCGTTTATTCGAAGTCAGGTTTAATATCCTTTCACTAGAAAGAGTATCCAGGGAGCAGCTTTTTTGGAGATACTTTTATAGC